>NC_031768.1:103636931-103936931 GCF_001522545.3 Parus major
TGGGGGTAGCACCTACCTGTCCCCACACTCCAGGCAGGCAGAGGCAGGCAGTCCTGTGTGGAGCCCTGCTGCCACTCAATTATTGATGGTGTCACCTCAGCTGCAGCTGCTATCGGAGCTCTGGTTACCAGCTCAGTGGGGCTGGCAATGGAGATGGGGCCAGGCTGGGGCTGGGAGGTAGTCCTGGGCTGCACAAGGGGGCCTGGGGCCAATGGTGTGGCTGGGGTCCCAAGACTGGTGTGTAGTACCAGCAGCTTTGGTCCTGATGCTGGAGCTGAGCTCCTGTCACTGGGCACTGAGAACTCGGGGTACTGGAAACACTGGGCATGAGAAGAATGGGGAGCCAGAAGCACTGGGAGGACTGGGAGCCAGAACCAGTGGACACTGTGGGTCCCAGGACAAGGGGGGCACTGGGAGCACTGGGGGTATGGAGGATTAGAGCACTGGGTGGTTTAGGAATGGTACTCCCCTGTTCAGTGCCCCAAAAGAGACCCTCCAAACCATGCCCATTCTCTCCTTCCCCTGCTTTCCTCTCCCCCTTCCCTCAGTGGCAGGATGGAGAGGAGAACTGGAGGCACAAAAGGCAAAGATCTCTGGTTGAGATACGAACAGTAACGCAAGAAACAGTTCTAACACTTTTCACATGTTTTTTTTCCCATTTGAAATTTTTGAAGTGTGTATATCATCTGACCCAAATAATTTTTCAAAGAAAAAGAAATGTTAAAAATCAGTAATGGTCACAAAACATAATATACAAAATTACTTGAAATAACATTGAATATATTAAGTGAAAGGAAGTTGCAAGACTTGATAGAATTGTACTTTCAGTTCCTATTTTTTGGTGGAAAATTTCTCAAGAAGCAGAGGAAGTTCCTGGTGTATGTGAGCAGGTGAGTGACAATAACAACTTCGTGGTCTACCATAAAAGAGGAAGGAAAATGAGCATGAAATTTGCTATCGAGAAAATACATGCACCACAGAATATTTGTTCCTGGAGATCTAAAAAGTTGTTATATTGCCATTGTTAAATAATGCCATTAGATAATGTAGAAAATTACTGTTACTATGTATAAACAGTACTCCACCAACTAGTTGAATGTGATCTCAAAAGTTGCAAACTTTGGTTTTTGTGCAAAAAGCTAACAGCACTCTCAAGGTCCAGCTCAAGTCAGAATAACACTGTGGAATCTAAGTGCACAGCACAGTCTACAATTCTGTGAGCATCAATGAACAGCAACAACCAGTTTAATAAACTTTCACCTGCTAAACCAGGAATATGTAATTTACTGAAGAAAGAAGTATCCTCTTCAATGTTGTGCTTCTGTTTAAAAACAAACAAAGGAAAAAGCATCAATGATGCTTGAAAGAACAATGTTCTTGTTGGATTTTTTGTTTTCTTCTCTATTAAACATATAGTTTCAGAAGATATTTAATTCTGAGCTATCAAAAGGCCTAT
Organism: Parus major; assembly: GCF_001522545.3. Taxonomy (NCBI): domain Eukaryota; kingdom Metazoa; phylum Chordata; class Aves; order Passeriformes; family Paridae; genus Parus; species Parus major. The sequence goes on from NC_031768.1 coordinate 103,638,388, forward strand.
ACCTACACAACCTGTTTGTTTTGTTGTTTTTTTTTTCCTGTCACCTTCTCCCACCAATAAACTCCAACACAAGGTTTGAAGAAGGAGAGAGATCTACAGCCTCATAAATGAATAGAACAACTTAACTGGCTTCATTAAATCTTTGTCAGTTAAAATCCTGCAGGGTTTATTTTATTTTTTTCTCTTATTTGATAGTATAGCTATTGGAAGTTATCAACAGCTAATACTTAAAGAACAGCAGAGCCCTTTCAGGACCCCCTAAGAAATAAAACACCACTAACATGCGCTATATGCACATAAAGGTGTACGAGGCTTGTGCACTGCTGCCAGTTTCATAAGGCATTGGAGATAAGAACAAGAGAGGCAAACAAACACGCACTCTCCCGCAGTGCCCGAGGAATGTGTGTGTATCCACGCCCAGGAGGGACTGCAGCACACCCAAGGAGTAAAGTCTGTCCCTCGGTCACTCCTTCTTGTATTAATCCCGGCCCAAGGACGCAGTTGCAGCCTTTTCCAGCAGGTGCCGTGAAACACCCACCGACACAACCGGCGCTCCTCTGCAGTTTTCCACAATAATTTTTGTTGTGCTTTCAGTAAAATGACGAATGGTTACACGATAATGCGACATATGACTGCAAACAGGCGATAAAGATGTCTGTCCCCCTTCCCTGGCAAACACACCCGCTCCTGCACCTACGCGCCCTCACAGCACGGCGCGCTTGGCTGTGGAGGGACACCCATGGTCGTGCTCGTTCTCTGCTTAAACCCTGCTCCTGTCTGCGGCCTGAAATAATTCCCTCCTTATCCATGCAAAGGATATATCCCAGGCCACATCAGCTGTGCTTTCAGAGGAAAGACTACCTGGCATCCAACCCGGAGTGCCGGCGGGTTTCAGGGGCCAGGGGAGGAAGAGGGCACCGTTCGGGGTCCCGCAGCCGCCCGGAGCTCCACCGAGAGTCCCCCTCCCTCCTTCTCCCTTCTCCCCGGCCCCGTCACCTCTGGGCCGGGTCCCAGCAGTTCATGGCGTCCCCGCCACGGCCCTCGGAGGCGGCCGTGGCTCCGGCAGCGCCCGCCGGGGGAGGGAAGGGGGAGGGCGGTGTTGCCGCCTCAGCCTCGCCGGGCCGCTCCTGCCGGGCCCCGCTGCTCGCCAGCCCCAGCACCTCGTGAGGGAACCGGGGACAGGAGGCGAGGGAACGGCCCGAGGCTGAGCCAGGAGAGGTTTAGGCTGGATATCAGGCAAAGGTTCTTCCCGCAGGGGCTGTTTGAGCACTGGAACAGGCTCACAGGGAAGTGGGCACAGCGCTAAGGCTGACTGACTTCAAGAAGTGTTTGGACAGTGCTGTCAGGCACAGGGTGTGACTCTAAGGGATGGTCCTGTGCAAAACAAGGAGTTGGACTCTATCATCCTCTTTCAATTCAGTGTAATCTGATTCTGTGGTGTTGTAGCTATTGTATGCATAACACATCTTAAAAATAGTATCAGTCTTGAACATTCCTTTTTTGACGCAGTTCAAAGATATGAAAATTTCTCTCACATAAAAACAGAACCCCTCCCAAAAAAACCCAAAACCAACAAAAAACCTGCAACAAACAAACAAAACTCCTACACCCCCTCCAAAACAAACAAACAAACAAACCAAAATACCAAAACCACCACCAACAACAAATTAATCCAGTTATCCAGTATTAACATGGCTTTTTCTTGGTTTCCTGTGGTCCTGGCCACACTCTCTTTGTCTCCTATTGTTATTTTTGGTACTCTGTGTGTCATTGTCACAACTCTGCCATTTTATCATCCCTTCAGAGGGCCTTTCTTGCACCTGGTATCCTTCACATTCACTTGAATGTGGCAGGGCCAGTTCAGGAGTGCTCTGTACAATCTTAACATTTGCATCTTGGTTCTGGTAAAGACAAAACTATAAATTTGAAGGCACTGGTGGAGGCATCTCCTGGTAAGGAATTCGTTGACCTGATGGACTCTTTACTGTATGTTGTTGTGCTAAAAAATGGTACTTGCAGAGAAATAGAAACTTGAGTTGTTAACACTGTGAAAGTTCTGAAGAGTTTAATTTTGCATACATAATGGCTTAAAAAATTAAAAGACTGACAAGCTATAAAATAACACTGAAATTTTGAAAATAAAGCTGATCTACCTTATTCTAACATCTAGTATAGTTAGGAAAAGAAACAGAAAAGAATGACGTGAAGGGGATACACGGTCTGTGGGTGTGCTGGAGGAGGCAGGGAGGGGGACAGAGCAAAGAGTGGCACAGTGGGCACAGGTCCAGCTGTGGCCAATGCCATGGTGGTTGCATGACACTTCAATGTTTTAAGGCATTTAATTCAGTTTTTCTTTCCTGGGTTTCCCCTGCTGACAGGAGGAGAAGGTTGATGATGGCAAGCTTTGCAGTGGAACCATGCATGGTACAGGAACAAGGCCCTGGGAAGAACTGTGTGTGCCATAGAGTATTTCCTTCTCCTCTGAGTAAAACTGCAAATGAGCAGTGAATAACTTCTGGGAAACTACATAGTTATGTGAAAATCGAGCTAAGAAACTGCACTCATCACTAAGAAATGCTTCCCTCATCAGCATGGTAAAGCATGGTGATAGTTACTGAAAAAATACACATAAACAATATTGGATGTTCACTTCTCAAAAAAAAAAAACCAACAAACTACTGGAGTATGATTGCCATCTTTAAAGCTGGAGTTACACCTGCCTTATAACGCACAGCTGCCTGGTTGCTACAAACAGGTTTTAATTGTGTACACATATTCAGCATTCCAAGTATACTTTAAAGTGTTATTTTACAAAGGAGTGCATTTTCAGAAGTCATCCTGATGACAGCAATGTGAAAAATAATCATTAAAGAATTTATTTTCTGAAGCATAAATAGTGTGCATTGCTTCAGTGCCCATATTTTCTAATGGAGGATTAGTTACCAACTTGTCAAGCCTATTTAGGAAAGGATTATCAATTTACAGGAATTGCAAATATCAGTGTAGAAGATAGTAAGTCTTAAATTTCTTCCAACAAGTCACAGTTTTTTTGTTGGCAATCTTTAGACAGCTTATTTTCATAGTTAAACATACTGCATTGCAAAAGCCTGGTGGGATTTCCTTTTGCCTGGAAGGGAGCAGTGCTCTTAAGCTTAGCGGTTAGAGAAGAATTTTTCTGTAGATGTGACTTGAGCTGTAAGAGAAATGAGAGTTCTGAGAATTGGATTTCCCAACACAGGATCCCTGGGGGCAGAGAGGGGATTAGAAGGGGAAATACTATTTGCATGTGACCACAGTCCAGCATATCAAGGCTTGTGTAAGAATTTGATCTTAATCTTGAAAAACCACACTGCAATGTTTTTAGATGCTATTTTATCAAAAACTTCTGGGGATAAATTTAATTGTAATAGTGCCATTCTTTTATTGATAAACCATAGCAATCTTGTACTGTAGTACAATTAAATTTTTATATATTTTTTTCAGCTTGAATACTTAGCCAGTGTTGAGAGTTTTTTAGTAGCTGGTAGTCTGTGGGGTCCCCTAAAATTATTGGGGTTTATTCAGCAGGTGGTTTATTCTCTGACAGTCCTGAGAATTGTGGGGGACAAAGTCCTGAAGAGGCAGTGCCAGCATCTTCCATTGGTTTACATAAGGCACTTTTGAAGCAGATAACTCTGAGTTTCAATGTGAGGAGGGAGTGCATCCTTGTTTGAAAAGCTTGAGGGATAATGAGTGGGCATAACAACAATGTAGCAAAGTGGGATGGGAAATAGCTGAATTTTGACGTTTGTGAGAGTGTACCTGAAACTCTGAGCCACCATGAAGCATTTATCTGGCAGAGAGCTGTCAGCAGAACCTACAGTATGACCAGTAAGAGGAGTTGGAATTTCTGAATTTCTCAGAAGCACAAGTGCTGCTGTTGTTGAACACAGTTCCCATGTCACATGACAGAGACGTGAGTTCACCCCAGTTCAACATCCTGATTAATACCACAAAACTTTCTGGGCATTGATTTGGTATGGGAGTCCTTTCCCAACACTAGTTTCAGAGGGCTTTGAAACTATCTCATGGGGGTTATATCAACATTACTGTGAGCTGGAGTTGTTTCAGTTTTCAGTTCAAGAGAAACTTAAAATGTCCACTCTTTTCCCTGTTTCTATGTAAAAGAACAAATGTTAGCAGTTTATTCACAGCTAGTGGTATTAGGTACATTTAAAAGACCATATCTAAGATATTTTTCTAAGATCAGGTGATTGGCTCTTGGATAAGCCCAGTAAATGTTTTACTGGGGCTGCTCTTTGGTTTTAGTGGTGTTGATCTCTCCTTGCTTTAACTTGTAACTGAATGGGTACTGTATACAAAAGTGCATGCTGAGGCTCCCTGACTGGAGATTTCTTGGGTGCACTGAGTAATAACAATAATTTAGATTAAAAATAGGGAGAGGGAAGAGCCAGGCTGACACTGCCATTGTTTGTTCTAAGCAATACATGATGTCAGTAAAGCTTTGGCTTTATAATAGTAGTTGGGCAAAGTGTTAAAGATTTGAGATAACAGAGAAGTGCAAAGGAATTCAAGAGCTGCCATGGTGAACTTTGCTCCAAACAAAGTGACATATTTGAGAAATGGAAGCAAAAATTAATTAAAAGTCATTTGTTGAGCTGAGTTGATTTTCATACCAGCAGATATATAGCATCTTTTTCTCCTTGTCACTGCATTCAAAGTGAAAAAGACACCTTTGATGACACCTCCTAAAGGCTGTCTGCTGCAAAAACTTGTGCAGCATAGCTTTGATGTGCTGCTCAGATTCAGAAAGCTGAAGACACTGATCACTCAAAATTAAGTCATGAAACATGTAAACACTCACCCCCTTAACTGTAGTGGATGGAAACAAAGGAAACCTAGACTTTATGTTTAGAAGCACTGTAAAGGACACACTATGCAAAAAACATTCCTACACTTCATTTGCATCATATTTGAATGGTTATGGTATGGTTTTCTTTCTCTTGCACTGGAAATAATTGGGACACAGATACAGGCAAACTGAGCAACCATGCTTCACACATGAATAATGCAGTGTTTATCTGCCTCTTTGCCTCACCAAAAACTTAAAACCTGTAGTCTGCACTCCTGTATTTACCCAGTGAAGTGATTTGTAAATAAATGAACTTCATAAAAATAAATATTTATTCATTTGTTTTTCAGCTGGAATACAGAGGGAATGAAGCTAAAAAACACACACAAGCAAATCAGTATCTGGGTGAGGTTTGTGGGACTCTAAGCTCCATCTCTCTGCCAGAGAGGCTTTTGCAGACCCTCTCAGAATTTAGATTAGAGAATGAATCTTTGGAAAAGCTCAGATGATAGTTTTACAGGAAAATGATCTCTGGAGATAGAGTTGTCAGAATTATTTTCAAATTCTTACAGGAAGATCCTTCTGTCAGCAGAATGACTTTTTGTTCTAAACTCCTTTTGCCCATCTCAGTGCCCCTAATTGCAGTTCAGTGAAGCACTTAAAGACCCCCACACTGTGGATCTTTAATGGGGTGCACCACTAGTTACCCCACTTCCTAAATTACACTCATGCAGGAGTTGTCAGTAATATATGACATCACTTGCTTACATGTAAATCTGCTGAAAGAGAGCGAGAGAAATAGATTAAAAACCAGTCCCAACCCTCAAAGCCCAGAAACCACCCTATCTACTGAAGTCACTCAATAGGAGGAGTCATAAATTGCAGAAGATTGACTACAGCTTTACTTTCTGCTTCCTACTCACTCACTTCATTGGTGTCATTCAGTTGTGTTAGACATCTAGCATAAGGAAACACTCAATTTGCCACTTTTCTGTGGATATTACACATCACTTTTTCTCCTCTTCCACATGCTGAAATTGTGTTTCTTCATCTGTTTGATATACTGGGTGAAATCAGGTAAGAACCATCAGCTTACTCGTGATGTAGAATCTTGGCTTTAATCAAACATTTAAAAAATGAATATTCCATCATTTAAATTGGCTGAAAGGTTAAGATAAAATCTTATGAATTATGCCTAATTGAGCAGATGATTAGTAAAAAAAAGTTCAGTAACTTTGAAACTGAGACATAAGTTTTCATTTTAAAGTAAATAGAACCTAGCCTGATACTTTATCTCTGGCTGTACTTTGCCCAGAGACCTGCTCAGGTATGTGCACTTTGTACAAAGTAGACGTAATCATGAAATAATCTTAATATACTCATGCGAGTTCATTGGTTGTTGCTGATTTGATAGGTGCTTAGATTTTCAAGTTATGTGTTACATTTTAAATAATAAAATTTAGTTACAAAAAAAGACTGTTCACTTAAGATCTTCCCCTTTTCAACCACCCAAGAAAATTATAATGCTTACAAACGTGCACAAGAAAGTTAAAATTATACATTAACTTGATTAAACTGTGTGTGTAACAGCTCAATGCCTACATGTATGTTTTGATTGTACAGAAAAGAGTCAGTATTCCAACAAGAGTGCACAAAGGGCAGCTGGTTATTGCTTCCAGTATTCAATGAGAAACAGGAGTTTGAAAAACTTCCCCCAGTGACGCCTTGCTAAACAATTCAAAGTATTAAATCTATAAACCTGTTTGTAGAACTGATCTAATTCCACAGTAAAAGCATCATCATTTCAGTTTTATTCTCTATTTACTTTTGAAAGAATAACTTCTGTCATTTCACAGCCAAGAGTAAACAAGTTGCTTCCCTTTGTCATTTGCCAGCTAGTAAATAGGTTTGGCAGTGAAAATAATTTCCTTGTGATCTATTTCTCACTCCCATGGAACAGACTATGTCTGGTTAATCTCACTGTCTTTCCACTGGTTTTAGAAGTAATTTTTATTTCTACCAATCAAATTATTAAAAAAAGATCGAAATATTTAAAAGGATACAGAACAATGTCTTAGCATGAATCTTCTATATTTTAGATATGAAGGAGTGAATTTTAAAGATCAGTGATTAAGCTCGGATTTAAAGACCACATTAGGCAAAGTGAGAGTTTCATGTTGTACCTTTGAGACTGTAATGAAATGACAGGTTTTCATTTTCACTTTAGATGATGTTAGTGTACAGTGTTAGTTCACTGCAGATGAAGTTAGTGTAATGTAATTTACATTCTAGTTTTATCATCATATATAAATATATAAAAAACAAAAATCAAATGTGAAACATATTGTTAACATCTCAGAATCATGTCACATGCATGACATTTTACCAGGTTCTTGATTATTATTTTTATTAAATTCAAGTCCACTTCTGCTGAACAGTTCTCAGTTTCAAAACTCCTTGCAAAAGTCCAAACAATGAAATGAGTTGTCTTCCTGTATCACTTGTTAGTTAATAAACTGTCTAGTAATCTCAGTAGAAGTTACTTATATTCTTACATGTTCAAATGAGGAAAACAATGGTGTTTATTTTTAAATATAATTCTCTCTTTTTCTCCATGTAATAATTGTAGTTACTGTCATAACATGATGATAGGCATGAAACTTTTGTCTTTTTTTTTTTTTTTGGTTGATTTGCAGTGGTTTCAGGTTATTTTTAACACTGTGTAACTTCAAGCCTGCTCTTGTTTGGATTATATCCATTATTTTTGTGTGATGTCCAGCCCAGAGGTGACCTGTCTAGTCTTTGTAGATACATATTTGGCATTAGAAGTGATTGGTCTAGTTCCCTAAATTATGAAGTATTGTCTTTAGTGCCTTTACTGAACCTTTACTGCACCTTGACTGCCATAATTCACATCATTTAGCTTTGCTTAACCTGACCTGTAATATTAAACACATATTTCAGACACCTTGTAAGCCACCCACACTTTCTTTTTGCAGCTTTAAGAAGGGGTGCAGGCTTGCTGTCCATCTTAGATGTGATGGATTTGGTTCTGCCTGTGAGCTGTTCTCTGGGAAAAAGAGAAGGGCTGGAATTCTTTCTCTTATGACTCGAAAAATCTGAGAAATTCAGGTTATTTTTTTATATTATTTTTAAGGAACTAAGAAGACACTCTTTCTTTTGTCACTTGCTTTCTTGAAAGTGACTTGTTTTGAAAAGATTCTAATGGCAGAAGAGTTGAGACAGGTGCCATCAAGCACCAGAGAGACAGAAGTCTTGTGTAAAGTAATGTAACTAGAAGTCAATAAATGGGCCAAAAACCATGGCTAATACCACAGCAAAGGTGAAGAGGCCATACAGAGGATCTGTGACAGGTGTTGGTGTTCTGCCCAGAGTTCTGAAGTGCTTTATCCACACAATGTGACCTCAGCAGCCTAAAGATATCTTTAAAGTGTGTTGGATGTTGATAACCAGACAGGGGAGAAATTCAGTCTTTTTAGAATCTTGAAAATCTCCATCCTCTTGTTGACCAGCTTAACCTGGTACACCCTAACTGTCCAAGTACAGACAGAAATTCTAAATCTTTTTGTCTTGTGGCATTATGTACACTGACCTTAATTCTTATTTTTTCAAACTCAGAGCAAGATTCTTTGATTCTTCTGCCTTTGTTTCTTGGTAATAATGCTGTTATAGTGACCCAAAGCCAGGAAGGGGTTCTAGACCATTCCTGTTGTAAATAGGCAGCTATTTCCTATTTCTAGATCAAATAAATAAGGTCTAAGGATTGGCAGCACAACCACTCTGGCCCAAAGAGGAAGAAACAACCACAACAGCCTTCCTGTTTATACAGAACACATTTGTTCTGAAAAATTCTAAGAACCTGCTTTGATAGTGAAGTAAAGGCTCTTATCAACACTGACTACTAATTAGTACTTATAAGGAGAAAATACACTGTTCAGGAAAAAATAGAATAATTTCACATTTGAAGGGTTTGAAGGAGCACAGTGGTATCTGCAGAGTCTGAGGTTAAACTGTGGTTCCTTGCTCAGTGCATGTTTTGACACCTCTTTCTAAAGGTCAGAAGTAAAGAAAATGGAAGTTCTCCACTTTCAGCAGAAAGAGATATGGAGAGAAAAGTGAGGAGGTGGCATTTCATGTATTTCAGGTAGCCAAACTCATCAAATGTTTGTCTTAACACTTTCATCTTTTTCAGATGAGGAACAAAAATGTCCCGAATTTACAGACCTTAACATAGGCAATGCTTTGTCTGGAACAGAACTCCATGTTCAGCTACTTCTATACACAAGGGAAAATCCAGATTGTTCTGAGAGACTCATTGAACACAATGTTACTACATCAGAATACCTGAATACAACCAAGAAAATTGTCTTTGTTATCCATGGCTTCAGGCCAACTGGATCTCCTCCGGCGTGGCTGGGCGACATGAAGAAGCTTTTACTGTCTTCAGAGGATATTAATCTCATTATAGTTGATTGGAATCGTGGTGCTACCACTGTGAATTACATAACTGCTGTGGAAAACTGCAGAAAAGTTGCAGAAATACTGAAGAGTTATGTTGACCAGATGCTGGTAAGGTAGAGCGTTGCATTTGTTCTGAGTAAGTGTAAAGAGAGTGGTTTGAGTGGGAATGGATATTTAAAATATATCTATTGAGAAGTCCATTGAAAAATATCAAATCACATTTTTTTATAGAGGTATTACTAACTTTACATGCAGTTATTATTGCATATATTTAACTTCACCTGAGTTCTTATTTCCCTTTCACTGAAATGTGCCTGAAAGTGCATCTGATTTCTTGAACCAGATGGAAGTTTTAGGTCTTCTGGAAAGAGTGAATTCAGCAGTGGGGAAGTGCAGGGAGAGATGTTCAAAGAATATGCAGTGTAAACATTTTACAAAGGCATTGCACTACTCTTTTTTTTTACTATTAATCTACTATAAATAAAGGTTTTAAATTAGAAATAAACCACTGGGAGAAATATAAATATTAATTCCAAAATGGTATAAACTTCTTGTCTCTAGAGGCAGTTGCTGAAACCATAATTGATGCCAGTGGTCTTAACTAGGCTTTAGATTTATTGCTTGATCAAATGAACAAGACATGTCATGATATTAAATATGCCATTGTCTGATTTGTCACTTGAATTTTCATCTTTTCTCACTGCTTATTTCTCAGCCATTCTCAGAAATGTTGAATGCTATTTAGTAAAAAAAAAAAATCATGTGGAATTTGAGAAAAACATTCAACATTTTGAGAAAGGCTGAGGTGAAAGGAGAGAAAGCCTATCAGAAAGCCTGTCCTCTGGAACTAGATACAGTGATAGCAATTTGCAATTGTGCCAGTAGATTTATTGTTATGGAATAAAAAATATTAAATAGGACAATAAGAAAAGTCTCCAAGTTAATTGCTATTTACAGATCTGCCTGGCAAACAGTGATAGTGTATGTGAGTCCTGAAAGCGGTGGGAGGAGGGTTTGTAGGGTCCCATGGCTATTGCTTCCACACTTACAAGCTGTTGTGAGGCCCTTGTTAATTCATTTTGAGACATATTAATATTTCAGATCCTGTGTGTCACTCCATCATTTTGCAGGGATTCCAACTAGGTCAGCTGATGCTGTTTTAGAGCCCTTCAGTAGGCTTTTATTTGGATTTTTTGAATAATGCCTGCTTTGTAGAACAGACATTTTAAGGTGTGCATTTGACATTATTATTCAGCAGTTGTGTGATGTAAGTATTTGTTAATGGTATTATGTTTTGAATTTATTTTATTGGAAGGATAAAGCAGGGCAAGATTTTTTTTTCCTCATTCATACTATTGGTTCAACTTTATTGTGTCTGATAAATGTCTTCCTGTTCCCTTCCCTGCTCCCCTTCTAACTAATGTCACATTTCAGGAGAAATCCTTTTTACATTTTTCTAGGTAAAGAATTTCATAATTTCTACACTTTAACTAATATAGAATTGCAAACTGAAAGGAACTTCCTAATAGCCTTTTTTTCTTTAGAGCTATAAAGTTAGAAATATAATTTGAAGTAGTGACAAAAAAAGTGAAAACTAAATCAGCCTACTGATTTTTGTTCTGTTAATTCTGTGTGTGATTGGCTTTTTTTGTGTTTTCCCCCAACAGGTGGGTGGAGCTTCTCTCGACTCTATACATATGATTGGAGTTAGTCTTGGTGCTCATGTAGCTGGTTTTGTTGGCCAGAAGTATAATGGCAAACTTGGCAGAATCACAGGTAAGGCTTTGATCCCAGTGCACATATTCTATTGTACCTTGTATTGTTGTCAGAGCACTGAGATATCAACAAATGAGAGCTGAATATTTAATGGTACACATGAGGAAAAATATAACCCTGACAGCAGTTCAGGAAATTGGGCAAGTCTGCCTTCAGGACATAAAGTATAGATTGCATTTCCCAACCTGGTTGCTCTAGTCTCTCAAATAAAAATTGAATGCGATATCTAAATGCCACTTAAATTAAATGATATGCTACCTGAGTGTCTGACTAATTGTGCTCTGGAGGTGAGTTATATTGTGCATTTTGGTTTTATGAAGTGTATAATAGGTACAGTATTTGCTGGGGAAAAGGACAAAACAAATTTTCCTGATTTGATCACCATTGCTGTTGGCTTATATTCATCTGAATAAATGGGAGATGGACACATCTAATTATGGAAAGAGAGAAATTCACAGATATGGGTTGATCAGTCTTGTGGTAGGAATCTTTGTTTTTCTTAGCAAATTGAAGAGAAAAAATATGCTTTTTAAAAATTTTTATACCAAGAAAATGAAGAATCATTGCTGAATAATACTCAGATGTTGGTCTTTTATATATCTGTAGAAGAAGCCCAGGGTTTATGATGCAAATGTTGTTTTTATTCAGGTCTGGATCCAGCAGGCCCTTCATTCACTCGAGAACCACCAGAGCGCAGACTGGATCCTACTGATGCACAGTTTGTGGATGTAATCCATTCAGATATTGATGGTAATTACATAGCCTTGGTTTGCTTATTTCAGCTTGAGGAAAGGCAGGAAAGCAGAAGAGAAGGGATAAGCTGTTTCAGTAAGATCCAAATAGTACTGCAGGAGAATATTGTGTGTTACCACGAATGTTCTTCTGCTGTGTGGGTGTGTATGAACACAGGTTGTAAGCACATGGTTATCACCAATTAATCCCTTCTGACAGTCAGAGACAGTCAGGCTCTGCTGCATCAACTTAGTACACCACAGAGACACTGCTTAAAATACTCAACCATGTCACTGTAAGGCTAAAAAGAAGAACATTATAAATTCTCCTTCATCTATGCTTTAATCTTTCTTTTCATTTTCTCCTCACAACCGTAAGTAAACCTTTAATACCACAGTTGTCTCATTATTTGTGTAGCTTCATATCAGTTTTTTTAATAATATTAAAATTTAAGCATTTTCCTTTACAAATTTATATGTGAGGCTGTAAAATACCAATTTTTGTAATGTTCCCATAATGGGAATAAAGATAATGTGTGGAAAAAGGAAGGTATGTCAGATTGAATTAACTCTTACTCATGGAATTTTGCTTATTTTTATAGGACAGATATAGATTTTTATATTTTGATTTACTGCTAATGTTAGTGTATTTCAGAATCCAATGTCCTGCAAAAAGTGGAAAATTTTACTCTAATGAAAATTGCATGGGGAAAGAATTTTGATTGCTGGAGAGAGCATGAAGTTAATACATTATTTTATGTAAATAATATCTCAGTTACGGCTGTTTCTGTTCTTTCCCTTTTGCAGCAGTAGGAACCTTATACAATTTTATATACATTTTTATACAGCATTTTACATATATATAATTTTCTTAAAGAGAAAAAACCCCTTGACTTTTTTCATAGTATGACTGATTTACAGTACAAAAAGAATGGTATAATTGCAAAAATTTTCTTTAAGACCTCCATGATTTTTGGAGTGATAAATAATTGCCATCCTGATTCTGTTTATGCTTTTTTTTCATTCATGATGTTTTTACTTTAGTACTAGGTTTCAAGAAGCCTTTAGGAACTATTGATTTCTATCCAAATGGAGGAATGGATCAGCCTGGTTGTCCAAAAACATTTTTCAGTGGTAAGTAAAAATTTGTTTATTTAATGGGAAGAAAAGTTTGAGGTCAAATTAATAAAGGTTAAATCAAATCAAACGTACATTGCACTTAGTCAGTGATATGGGACCTGAGACTGCATTCTTTCATTTCCATCCCTATGCAGCAAAATAATCTTGCTATAACATACATATCCCATCATATCATTAATACTGGCATGGTGTAATTATGTTATTGTATCATATATACAACCTGAATATAGTGATCATTATTTTTCCATGGTTTTATGGTCCAGGCACGGGGGACCCCATTTGTGTCCCAGTGGTTTTGGCAGGATCCCTTGCCTAGGACATGGAAAGCAAGGCTTCCACATCTCCACTGAGTTTTAGGTTCCTCCTGGCTGGCAATGATGAACGAGGTTTTGGTGTTGGATAAGTCTTTTAAGCTCTAGGATGAAAATAGTTTTATGAAATGATACTTTGATGCAGAATTTTGCTTATTTCAACTTGCATGAGTGTTAGGCAATGTTGCTGCAATTATTCTTGTTTACTCTTTTGGATATGCTTGTTTCTGTCAGTGTTTCCCATTACTAATCTGAACAGTACTGCTGCCAGTTAGAGCTGCTGCAAAGGCATAAAGCTTCCACCTGTGTGTCTGTGAATATGGGAGGATCCCTTAAGCCAGCACCAGCTTCTCTACAGTTCCCAAAGTTTGCTTTGTCAGGAAAGGAAGGAATTTATTTTCCTAGCAAACTAGACAGAAGAATCTCTGAAATGTTCCTCACTGAAATTTTTTTGGGCAAAACTGTCTCTCAGAGAATGGTAAAGCACTGGCACTGGTTTCATGGAGAAGTTTTGGATGTACCGCAGGATGAACCCTGTGAGTGTTCAAGGCCAGGTTGGATGTAGCTCTGAGCAACCTGGTCTAGTGGAAGATGTCCCTGCCCAAGGCAGAGGGGTCGGAACAAGATGATATTTAAGGTCCCTTCCAACCCAAACCATTCTATGATTCTACTTACATAACATCTTTTATTCATTAATAAAAATTATTAAATATTCTTTTTATATTTTTTTCTTCCCTGAAGGATTTCAGTATTTTAAATGTGACCATCAGAGATCTGTCTTCCTTTTCTTATCATCTTTGAAAAACAAGTGCAATATAATAACATATCCTTGTGACTCTTATTTGGATTACAAGAGAGGAAAATGTGTTGATTGTGATGCTTTCCAGCCAATGTCCTGCCCAGTATTGGGTAAGTCTTACCATATCTGTTCTGGGCTGGGTGAGATTTCCAGGGATGTTAAAGTAGTTTGAAGTTAACGGGTTTGTCTGCTTTATAGTTATCTCTGTTAGGCACAGGTGCTGAATGTTCCTACTCTTTGGTTTTTATGCTTTCCAGTCTGGAATGGATTATTTCCCCTTTTTAGAGAGAAACTTCTTGAGCTTAGTTTATCACTTCAGGCTTTAAGAGTGTCTTATGAGCCTTAGAGGACCTGTGGTTTTTATTTAAGAGTAATAATATTTAAAGCAACTTTATGGTTTCTTTCACTCTTCCTTTGGAATCAAGCTTTTATTTGGAGGGGATTTGAATTGTTTTGGGGGCTTGTTGCTTTTAGAGAGCATCTGGATGTGGTTTGAAAAGAGCTACAATAGTTTGAGCATTTCCTAGTTGGCAGGGTTTTCTTAAAAGTGGAATTTTAAAAATACGTAATTAGAAGTTAACTTTCAATTTGCATCTTGTCCTTTTTTGCACCCTTATGCTGGGATGTGCATGCTATATTAGTTTGATCCAGGTAGTAGAAAAAGTGTAGATAGATCTGTGTGTTATTTTAGAAAAAAAAAACCAACCATAATGAGCTTTTATAGTAGGACAGAAAGACTCCAGGGCTTCCCCAGCATGGTTATTAGCCATGCCTGATGCACTAGGACAGAATGCCCAAGGTAGAGGTGGAGAAATATTTCCCCAGTCAGCTGCTGAGTCTGGGAACTGAGTGGAGAAGCAGCATCCTTCTGCTGCAGCCTTTCCTGCTTCCTGCTTTGCAGTGGCAGCTCTGCAGCCTGGAATTAGCCCTCCTTTTCCAGTCTAGGTAGAGATTGACAGGGAGAGAACAGGATCATCCATTCTAGAAACAAGGACTGTTATCAAGCCCCAAAGACAATATCATGGAATTGTATTAATTGCTTTCTACATTAAATCCATGAGCTGAGGGGGTTTGCTGAGTGTCCTATATTTTATTAAACAATATCTACAAATAGGCTAAAGAATTTAAAAATACTTAATTATTCAAAAGAAAGAAAGGAAAACAATTCTGTAAGTGCTCTCTGCAAATATGTGGGCTGTATTTTTGGGTTTGTTTTTATTACCTATGCAGGATTTTGTGAGCACTACTTTTTGGAGCTAGTATCTAGACTAAAGAGGTAACTATTACATTATGGCAATTTTAGTGATACCAATATATTAGAGGAATTTAATACTTTCATACTACAGTCTGTTCTACTCAGGGGATTCCTTCCTTTTTCTAGTCAGTTTTCTTTCTCAAAGAATATTTAAGAAAATTAAAGCCAAATTTGTCACTGTGTAAAATTCTTTTGTGTAAACATATGTGTATCACAATTCTGCTAAATGTCTGAAATGAAATATTTAAACTTTGGGTTTCAGGTTATCATGCTGATAGGTGGAAAAAACTGCTGATACCATATAGCTCACCAACAGAAGCTTACTTTGATACCTCAGACCAAGACCCATTCTGCAGTGAGTGACTAAATACATACATAAAACCTGTTTACAAAAATTTATGACTCTTATTTTTTAGCTGATCTGGAGTGAAAAGATGTTAAAAGTAGCAAGTTAGTGTTAGCCACTGTGTAAAATGATGTAAAAACATGAACTAAGGGTCAGTCCACAGACTGGAGGAAGAAGAAGAATGATGGTGGCAGAAGAAAAAGTAATACTGTGTGAACTGGGAAAGAAATGTAACTTTAAGAGTAATGGGATGGATTGCCAAGAGGAAGAAGGAGGCCAGAAAAGAGAATCAGGTGGGAGGGCAAAAGCTGGATTGATGAACCTGCTTAGATGGGTTGATGCTGCCATTTGCAGAGAGCAGGAAAGGGAAGCGAGGCTGCCCTGGGTGGGGGACAAAAAAGACTTCTGTGTTCCACCCCAGGAGGAGATCACCCTACAGTCAACTAAAGCTACTCCCCATCTCCCCAGGAGTAAAACAGTGAAGAGAAAACTCCTCTGACTGCTTCAGAGTTATAGTCTGTGGCAATGAGCTCTCATGGCGTGGGCTTCAGCTGCAACAGTTGAGATATCTTCCTACCCATGTAGGTCCATCCTAGATTCTCATCCAGTTTCTGTTTGTATTAAAAGACTTTAGGACCCTGAACAAGTGCAACACACACTTCTAATTAGTTAAGGTTCTTTCATTTAGGGTATGGGGGTAAGCTTGTGGGGAATTCATGTGAAATTAGGTTTTCCCAGTCTTGTCCATCATCTTGGCAAGTTTTGTGACCAGGGACACATGGTCCTAGTCATGTTTTCTGACATCATTGTATCTTCCAAAGGATTGAGGAGAGGTGAATGAAGTGATGGATTTGGCATAATTTTTTTTACATAAAATTTATATAAAATAACTCCTCAGTGTCTTTCAGCTCAACCCAAACCTTTTACTACTGTTCTCCCCTACCCCTTTCTGGTGGTGGTAGAAGGGATAAAAGAGGGAGAGAAATATTGTCCAAGACAGCAGCAGGCACATGGAGAAGAATAAGAAATATTGTAATGACAGTATAAATTTAAAGGAAAATATGTAAAATCATGAAGAAAAAAAGCATGCAAAGTTAGGAAGCAAAACAAATCAGTTGGAAAAAAAGTGTATTTATTAAATAAGCCTTAATTATTAGATAGTTGGAAAGCTGAGGAAACAGAAATGAACAAGAGGTCTTAAAAAGAAGGGAAATTTGGAACTTGAACAAGACAAAGCCTCATATGAGGCCTGGTCTTTTAGGAGAGAATAAGCAACGTGTAAAAAATAAAGGAAGCTTTATTTGGTGTTCTAACTGGAAGCAATAAAGGTGTGTGGTTCCAATAGAGGTAATGGCTACAGAAGGCCAGGTCAGGGTTTCTGAGGGCACGAGGCAGGTCAGCAGCAGGTCAGCTTTTTATTCTCCTTTGAACTGGTAACAGAAAAGTAGAATCACCATTCCCACCATCTACCAGTGAATACATTTAACAGGGTGTAATGCCAACTGTTTTCTGTTGAGGTCATTCTTTGACTCTCATGATTTCCCATTTCTTCCTGCAGTGTATAACTACTTACTGGACATTACTACCTGGAACAAAAGCATTAGGAGAGGTTTCATTAAAGTTAAAATAATAGACTATGCTGGAAACACAGTAGAGTCACAGATGAATAGGTACGTTGTTCTTTCTCTTTAAATCTTTCTTTTTCACTTTATAGGACTAATTTTATGAGTTTTCTAAACCTTTTAACTTGTTAACTTGTAAGTTGAAAAAGTATCCTGAGTTTGTTAAGGCTTGGCCATGGCACCATTTCCTGGATGTGGCTCGGTGTTGGGGGCAATGCTCTCACACTGAAATAATGCTTTCCCAGGTCCGTGCTTGGAATTGATTTCAATCCTGTTCTATCTGTCCTTCTTCTGAATGCTCAAACTTGATACATCTCACAAGATTTCCCAGTTCAATAATAATGCTTAGCAATAATGAATATTGTTCAGCTAACAAAAGTCTGACTAAATATTTTTCTTCAGTGAAGCGTCAACATTTCAGCAATATAAAAGAGTCAAAATACTGATTGGATTTCACCGAGACATTGAAAAAATTGCAAAAATTTCCTTGACCTTTTCTACAAAGACTTTAATAGGCCCAAAACACAAACTTAGGATTCTTCAGATGAAGCTGAAATCTCTCAATAATCCAAAAAGGTGAGTGTTTTTCATGTATCACTGGGTATCAACTAAGGTGCTCAGGATGTTTTCTCAATAACCTGTATTTCCATGCATTAATTTTTTTTTAAATTGCATATTCCTATGTGTATGAATATTTTTCTCATTCTCCTGATGATCAAATTTGTCATGTGGAAGAGCTGCTGTGTACATTAACATTTTGATCATCAGATCCAAGAAAGTCAGAATTTAAAATAAAAAACCTAAAAAATGCTTATCAAATAAGTAATATCAAATGAGTAATGAGTGAGAATAATGTTACAATACTTAATAAGTCTTAAGTCAGTATATTTTATTAACTTGAGATGTAACATTTGAGGGTTTCTTATGTGGTGTATGATAATAGCCTAGTAGGAATTGGGTGTGACACTTTGCAAAAATTATGAAACTTTCTTAAATTAATCTACTATTTTAGATTTACCAAGAAAGATGAGGAGATGGATGGGAGAGACTTAGGAAGAAACATAGCACTCAGTAATCAAAAATAGTACCTCAGAATGTACATACATTTGACTTTATTAACTTATTGAAAGCCATAAGTCTCAAGCTCTCAGGTGAAAATGGCATGATTTTATTTGAAAGCATTTGGTGATGAGAGAGGGTGAAAAGTTCTAAATCATATTCCAATTTTTTCTCAGTCCAAAAGTGATAAATCAGAAGATATATTTTGTGTAAGCCTATCAGCACTTGGGACTGTCTCAGATAATGATCTAGCAAGCAAACAAGAAAGATTTTCAGTGAAGAGCCCTCGTAGGGTTTCAGTTTTCATTCCTGTTAGTCTGGCTCTTGTTAGTTTAAATGTAAGATGCCCTGGATATGCTTTAATATAGGATCCACTAAAGTCCTTCATGTGGAGCCTCATCAGATTGCAGCTGTAGAGGCACTTTAGATACTTCTAGAGAACAGTGAAAAATACTGTATTGAATCAGCATGTGAAGGCAATTTAAATGCAGATGTTACAGCACTATTGGTTGGTATAATTACCTAATTGCCCATTGGAATTATAACTACCTATATTTACCTTATTTTTCATATAATTACAACAATTACTTGAATACAGGACGATCAACTAGAAACTACATTAAAAATATTTCAATTATTCACAACAAAGTAGTAGATGAAAACCAGGGGACAGATGCAGGGATAAAAGACAATAGGAGTCTCAGTCTCCCCAGGTCTGGGTTAATGACAAACTGGGAGAGTTTGGGGAGTATCACAATCAATTATCTGCTGGGCTGGTCCACTATTCACACAGATGGTGTGTGAATATGGGACTGCTGAAAGGTACACATAATTTTCATACTCTTCTTCTGATCCCTGAGATAAATCATTTCTGCTCACCCATTAGACAGAAAGCTTTGCTAACTTGTGCATGTCCAGGTGCCAGTTATCCCAAAAAGCTTATGAACCTGTCAGTGAATTCAAACTCAGTTAAAGGGGAAGGTGAAGATACTTAGCCCAGATGCCTCTGGGTTTTTTTGACCAGAACAAGAACAGACACAATATAAAGAAGGCCTTGCAAATACCTCTTCTTAACAAGTGTGGCATGCTTTTTTAGTATCCATGTTTTTTAGTAGACAGCAGAAAAGCCATTTATGTTGAGGGAAACCTCACCTAACAAAAATATTTTTTGTGTTTTGCTCCTTATTGGTGAACCTGCTCCCTGCTCAGGGCTACTCTCCTATGAGGCATTCCTGTTACTCAGTAATCACAAGCTGAGATGAATTTGAATTGCACTTCAAATGAGATAAAATATGTTGGAAAACATAAGCTTTTGTTTCTAGAATTCAGAATTATGATTTGGCTAGGTATTTTGTCCCCTCTGGTTAGATATAAATAATACTGCAAAAATACTATAATAATGAAACATTAAATTCAAATCAAAATTAATTGTTGATGAAGGACTGGATGAAATTCTATGCTTTGCACTGTACAGAACACCAGAATTCATCTTGATCTTTTTAGTCATAAAATTACTCTCATTAATTTGTGGAGACCTTAAAAGTTGTCATATTCTAAAGTAAAAATTTGACTGTCCTTTTACATACAGACAGGTGGAGCCTTAACTGGTTGGAAATCACAAAAGAATGGGTAACAATGGAAATGCCTGGTCCACTTTTCTCTC
Source organism: Parus major (assembly GCF_001522545.3). Taxonomy (NCBI): domain Eukaryota; kingdom Metazoa; phylum Chordata; class Aves; order Passeriformes; family Paridae; genus Parus; species Parus major. The sequence continues at coordinate 103,658,424 of NC_031768.1, forward strand.
CTTTTGCTCTTTCACTGTATTCTACATCCCAGGACGAGTTGAATTGAGTGGTGTAGCCACATCTATGAGTTCAGAGCAATAGAGAAGATAATTTTAAATAAGTCAAATCTCATAGCTTGTATGCTAAGGAAATGCCATTAGAGGGTGTGTCTGTCATTTTCCTGTTTAAACCAGCTCTCCACAAACATTCCAGTAGTGCATGAAGAGCAGGACTGTGACCTGCCTCTGCCCTAAAAGGCAGAGCACTTATATCAACCTCAAAAAGCACGTTTTTCACGTGTATGTGGCTCTCTTTGTGACCTCTTTATGTGTTCACATAGTATTAGTCTGCTGTGAGTTTTCTAGGTCTTTAGAAGACAAATTGCTCTCCTGCATTAAAATTTCTTACACATGCTGTCATTGCAAGTAAAAGAGAAAATATTGTGATGTGGTTCTTTATTCTCCTGAAATAAAAGCAGCGAAATTTTCCTACCTAGGGAACTCCAAAGAAATTATTCAGGTCCTGTGTTAACAGGAATTGTGTGGATTTCAGGTCATGCTGCTAAAGAGTTCATTTGAATGCAGATTAATAGCTGTAATGGATGAAATGCTGCATCTTTGTACCTCAGACCAGTGTGATACCCTTCTTTGCAACATCCAGTTTGGTTGTTTTTCAGTTTGTCAAAGCCTCTCTAGGAATGCATGAAACAGGGTATAAACTCAGACAAGGAGACACTTGTCCTGAGTGCTGTCTTTGAGAGCAGGTAAATACTGGAGGTTTAATAGTTCAAACACTGGAATATTTTTCTGTTAAAGTTACCTTTTTCTGTGGTGTTTTTTTTTCTTTTTCTGCTTTTGTAGGCCACAGCTGTGCAGATACGATTTTGTACTGATGGAGAATACTGAAATGACCTTCAAACCTATCCCTTGCTCTGAGAGAGGTCCATGAAAAGAGAGCTACAACTAACCTAATTTCTCTCAGAGCAGTGACATTTTGATGCTTCCTCAGGATAAAGACTGCAATGAGAAAGGAAATGAGATAAGCTAGATTTATTTTTCAAGAGTCTACCTGATAATATGCGTTACTTGCTCTGAGTGCCTTAGGCTGAAATTAATTGAAAAGTTCAGACATGTATGTGCTTGGAAAATTATTTGAGTAAAGTAGATGTATCATGGTGGAGAACATGCAGTGGTCTGTTCATTACTATTTGTTAGCAATGAAGCAACTACTGAATTAAATATGAATTATCTGCATAATTCTGGCACATTATTTGTCATACATATATTTAAATATTTATTATTTGTAATGGCTTTTACATGGAAACATAATGATCTGTCTACTAAGTGAATTTAATATACTGAACATGTGATCTACGGATTTAATACACAACAGTTTTTCTGTGCTGTGTTTATTGAATAAATGAATCCACATTTTCTCTTTATACAATGTCTCAGTATGAGAAGTGGAACATTAATATTTGTGAGCACATTTGTAAATTTCACAGTTTAAACCTGTTGTCTTTATGCTCATTGTACATGAATACTATTGCAGGCATTCAGATTTTTTTTTATAAATGCTATGGACAGGGTAGTGTTGTTTCAGATATAAAGTAATCTAATGTTTATTCTGAGGAGAATAACTTAGAACTGAAATAAATATATTATTTTCATTTTTTTTCTGTTTGGGCCTCTTGGAATTAGGGCTGCTGCTCGGGTTGAGACTGATTACAGCTTTCCACCTATTGGTATGTGAGCAGGAATAAATGGTACAAAAAGATTACCTCCTCCAGCTGAGAAAGAAATGCTTTCTTGTCCCAGACTGCCTTTCCTGATGGAACTGAATGGAGGACAGATGGGTGTATTTTTCTTCTGTTAGGCTGTTTTATGTGTTTTATGCTGGTTTCTCATGCAAATGCATCCTGTGCACGTTATCCATTTCCTTTCCTTCCTATGCCCCCTCTGTCCCTATGCTAGACATCAATGCTTGGTCAAACCTATGAACCAATTTCATAAATTTTATGAATTTTATGTTTTGTTGCAAGTCAAAATCTGGGTTGTAAGGAAGTTGGAATACAGTGACCTTAGGCAGGCGGGCAGGTGTGTTTTCACTGCTGGAGACAGCTCCAGAGCACTAGTCAGTCCTTGCAAAGCTCTGAACCAGGCATTGCACGTGCTTTTACTCGTTCAGACAAACCAAAAATACACTGACTTGTGGCCAGACATGCTTATGGACTGACTCTTTAAAAATAATTAATTCTAGAGAAATAGTAATTACTTTACTATAGGCAATTACCATAGCTACGGTCAAGTTCTCAGCTTTAGCATTTTACAATGTAATTCTTTGTTTCTTTCCTTTGAGGGAGTCATTAGGACATATACAGGAGAAGACATTTTTTTCTGCATATATGCTTGTGTATGAAGGGGTGGATTTTTAAAATTTCTCCTCTTTTCTGTTTTTTGAAACTGCTGTTACTCTCCTTATTTCATTCTTCATGTTTTTGTCCAGCCTTTCTCTTATCTACCCTAGCCTGACCTTAACAGGTGTCTGAGTCTCCTTTCTTTCCTCACCTTGCCTCCAAATACCTGCTACTTATATCCCTTTAAAACAAGCACAGAGACCTGAGACTAAATTTCAAATGTGTGGAACTAGAATCTTTAAATGTCTGATACAGATATTCAGGCATAGAAATATATCAGTCTGCAATACTTTCCTTAATTTTTTTCTGTTTTCCCTGTTGACACAGGAAGGCATACAGACATGACTGAGTGTTGCTCAGTGCTGTGATAAAAGAAAGATAAAATTTTATAAAGGAAATTATATTTTTACACAATTTAAACATCCCTATAAAATATGTGGGATGGGAATAGTGATTTTTTTGCCTTGATTTTCATAAGCTTTAGGTAAAAAGGAAAGAAGCAGCGGGGTTGATAACTGGAGGTTCCAATAAACAATGTGAGACAAAGAAACTTTTCCCAATTTCCAATCTGAGCTGGTAATTTCAGTTTCGTAAGAGGGACTGTTCCAGGCAGTGCATTTCCAGCACATAATTGCACTTCTCAAGTGGCTGAGCACTTCTGTCTCCCAGCACCAACAAAATGGACTGTAATTGTTCAGAAATGCAGTGCCTTCTGTGGCTCGCTGCCACATGCTACTTTGTGCTGATTGTGTCAGCTTTCTCAGAGTCAGCAGAGGATGCCAGAGTCAGGCAGAAAATTAAAATCTTCCAGGGAGTTCCCTGTGTGAGTGGTGGTGGCAGCTCAGTGGGGCAAACTTCTAGATCAGGGCTGAAGAGAGGCTGGACTTGTTGCAGTTCATTTGTACATTTGTGTTCAGAGTGCAAAAAACCCACTAACGTTGTTCATTTTAATACAAAAAGGTGTCTTTGGGGAAGTTCAGGAAGGGCTGAAAACACAAAATCAGCTTCCTTTGAGAAAATCTTAATTGGTGAATGAGGTAATTTCACATCAGTTTGATTTGGAATTAAGTTTGCCTTTTCCTACTGCCCTAAATGTTCCAGTTTTCTCCTGTTTCAGTGTTTGGCAATGAGCGCTGTTGGGTTGCCTGGTTATGCCACTGTGCTTTGATTTTTTCCATCTGTAAAATGGAAACTCTTACCAATTTGTGATGATAAATTTGTTAACTTTTTTTTTTAAAAAATGTGCTTGTGTCTAGTTTGTTAGACAGTAAGGGAGAATCTCTATACATGGGAAGAAAGATATATCCCATGAGTAAATGTAGGCTCTGTAATTAACCACTGTGTGGTAGTGATACCAAAGGGATCTCATTACTGTGTACTTGCAGTAATGAGCTCTAAGTTGGTTCCATCAGATGCAACAAGCTTGGGAAATTTAGTGCAGTATTTATATTTAGTGTGTAGTCACAGGGAGATTAAATTGTTAAATGGCAGATTTAAAAAACTCATACAAACTTGTTTTTCTGCTGTGTGTATAGGACTCGTTTAGTATTTGATAAATTCATCTTTTATTTTGACTATACTGTTTGGAATGGCATGACAGGAAGGATATGTCAAGAAACTCATTATGTGCTAGGAGTCACTGGAGCAAGCAGGACCTTACTTGGATGAAAGGCAATGGGTATGAGACAGGAGATGTTTGCTGCATCACCATCTTAATTCACGATAGGCTGAAATGGTCTAGATCAAAGATATGTAGGACAAGACCATTTGCTAGTTTAGTTTGGGATGGCTTTATTGATTTCAGTGATGCTATTTAGAGTTAAGCCTGTGGTTTATGATCTCTGCCTCAGATAAGGATTGATTACACATTGGAATTACTTATTTGTATAAGGTGAAGTGCAGATATATGATGGTGGAATTAAGGACTAGGTTTATATGCAGCTAAGTGGAAAGCAATTTAATAAGAAGATGCTGAAAGGAAGTTTGGTATCTTTCTAAGAAGAAGAAAGCACAGTAAAACATCTACTCTTCTCATGCAAGTTTTGTAAATAGAGTTATAGGTTACTTCCGAAGGAGTATTTCAGGATAATTAATAATCACATGAGACATTAATGTCTGGATGGAAACTCAGGGTCAATAAAACACAGCTGATATGAGTCAGGAAGGAAGGATTCAGACATAGAGTCCTAAACAGGACAGTCACCTCCTGAATTTGACAGCTACTACTGACAGCACTTAACTGATACCTCAACTTCTTTTTCCACTTTGAAGTTTCCAAGGTTTCTTTTGAGCTTATCTGAACAGAGAAAGCACAGGCGAGCCCAGAAATTGGAGTTCTCAGTGGGAGAGGGACTCCTAGGTGACAGACCTTACTTCAGGGTCTGTTAATATAATTGTAATACTGAATGGCCAATGTGTAACTCCTAAAATTCTGTGTTCAGCTGCCAGTTTCAAGTGAACTATCTGTCCTTCCTTTCAAGGTAAGAAGCAGCCTGAATGGCTGGTGCCACAAAGCTCTGAATTTGCTGTAGCTTCCAAGGAGGCTCTGCACTGTGGCATCAAAATCCAGTTGTATTTTCAGCCCTTGCATTCTTCTGTGTACTGTAAGAATGTAAGAGCTGACTCCCCAACACTGGTCAGAGTGCATTAGGTGTGCTCCTGGAAAGCATCTTTGTATTTAATTTCATTTGAAATCAACCCACTCTGCTTGTTCTGAGACCAATGCAAAGTGTGATGTGGTAAGTCAGGATTCAGACTTTTCAGGAAAAGGCTTATGCAGATACTGCCAAGGTGCTGTGGATAAAGAGATCCATACAATGGGTGTGTCTGAAAAACGGGAAGATGACACCTGTTTAAAAACTGGGAGTGTGGCAGTTAAATTTCCTACCACAGCTCAAAATACAAGGCACCCACTTGCTTCCTTCTTGACTGAGTATGAAGAGGGGGTGATTTTTATGATGTTTATCAAATATGTGCAGTTTACACATTAATTGTATGGTGTAGTTAATGTTCTCATTTCTATGTTATATAATCCTGAATATGAGAATTAGTAGGGATAACAGTCCTACTGATACAATGTATGGAGAAACAAAGGAGAAACCAGAAATGTCAAGGTTTTAAAAGAATTTGAAAAGTTGTCAGAAGAGGGCAGCCTTTTCCCATAAACTATAAACCAACAACACAGAAAAAACATCAGCAATTATTCCTTTCACTCGAATTATGCATGCCAGTGTAGGGTTAACCTTGTTAAGGAAACGAACATGCACAAAACTTGATCACAACAAGAATGCTTCTCTTTTGTGCTGTCTTCAAAGGACATAGGCCTGGCTTTGTAGAAATATTTTTTTTTTCCTCTTATGTTCAGACAATAGAGTTAGAAATTATTGTAAGATGAGTCAACAAAGGGAATGAAATCACCCTTCTTTTTAGATTTATTTTTAGTTACAGAGAAATGAACTTTGAGTACTTGGGGTATTAAGGACAAAAGATGCTTGCTTAAATATTGCAGAGAAGTAAGCCAATCTTTAGATTAAGAGTGAACAAAGAACTAGAAAATTAAATGAATGATGCTTTATTATTGTATTCTTAATCATATCAATCTGTCTCAGTATTTATTCAAATACAATATGTAGTTCATGAAGACTGTTTCCAATAGTGAAATTTATGTCATAAACAACTGGCAGACTACACTGGTTTCCTACAGAACTCATTGCTGTCAGTAGGCTCCAGCTACAAGTAGTCTGTAACAATTCCAGTGAATTTGTCACTGCAGTGGAAAAAGTGCCAGGATTTGAATGAACATCATTTGTGAACAGATAAAGATATTAGGAAGATTTTGTTGTTGTTGTTGTTGTTGTTGTTGTTGTTGCTTAGGGTGCTTCTTTTTTGTTTGTTTTGGGGTTTTGCTGTTTGGTTGGTTTTTTGGTTTTTGTTTTTTTTTTAAATTCTTGTTCCTGAGTGGAAGGAGTAACCTTGTGGCTGTGTCTCTTTGTGAGTAAATTGGCTCCTGGCAGGGCTGGACTACTGAGCAGCAACTCTGAATGGAAGGCCAGGCCAAATATTTAGACTGGGAATTTGGGTCTTGACACTGGGCTGAGTGAGGACTCAACCTCAGTTAATGAAGTTTTCAGATCTTGATTCAGCAAAGAAGTTAAACTCCAATGATGTAAGTGATTGGTTAAGTCAAAAATTAAGCACTTCAACAGAAGCCTACCTAATTGCAGTCTCAAGCACTTAGGTGCTTTTTGCTCAGAGATTAAAGATTATTTTAGCACTTAAAAACATCATAAAATATTTAGTTTGTGTATAATATGCATTTTATGCCATTGTTCCAGTTAAGAAACAAACATACAGCATATTACCGTACTTCAAGATAGCTGAATTTTGGATATTTCCCAATGTTTTGACTAGCAAAACACATGGGTTCCTGGTAGGTCCATGTTATTGAAGAGACACATTCAGATTGGAAATTTTCCAGGAACAGTATGACTCTATCTGTTAGTAATGATGTTTTCTTCTGAGCCTGGTTGGAGGTAGCAGCCTTGGATCCTTGTCTCTGTAGGTGTATGTGTGATGGGCTGACCCAGCTGGGTGCCAGGTGACCACCCCAGCTGCTCAGTCACTGCCCTCCTTGGCTGGACATGGGAGAGAAAACACAACAAAAGGCTTGTGGCTCCAGATAAGGGCAGGGAGACATCATCACTCAGCAGTGTCACAGGTAAAACAGACTCACCCTGGGGAAATCAGATGAATTTATTACCAGTCAAATCGGAGCAGGGTAATGAGAGAGGAAAGAAGATTTTTAAAACCCTTCCCCCCATCTCTCTTTTCTTCCCAGGCTTAACTTCACTCATGAATTCTCTGCCTCCTTCCCCTCAGTGGCACAGGGGGAAGGGGAGCAGGGTCTCTGTCAGCTCATCACAGGTTGTTTCTGCTGCTCCCTTCTCCCCAGGGGGAGGACTCCTCACACTCTCCCCTGATTCCAAGTGGTGTCTCTCCCATGGGAGGCAGTCCTACATCAACTCCTCCATCTGAAGTCCTCCCACAGGCTGCAGTTCTTCACAAGCATCTCCAGAGTGGGTCCTCCTCAGGGTGACAAGTCCTGCTCCAGCGTGGGCTCCTGTCTCCACAGGGCCACTGGTCCTGTCAGAAGCCTGTTCCAGCGTGGGCTTCCTGCAAGGTCACACTGGTCACACAAACCCAGTACAACACAATGAAAATTTCTCCCCTCACAGAAGTTATTGTTGGCTTGTTATTAGGATTCCTGGGCCATCCTTTAATGGGCAATAGCTGGATTTTTTATTTTTTATTTTTTTTTAACTTTCTCGTTTTTCTGTTCCTTTCTTTCTGGACAAAGAGAAGAGAAAGTCAGTTCTGGTCAGCAAAACTGCAACATTGGTGGCTTGGTTCTTTTTCCCAGGACTGAGATTGACAAGAGAGAGGCTGTTTTCTCATGTTCAGGCTCAGTTGTTTATTCTTTCCTTATCTACATTACATATTTACAGAGTACAAGGAGCTACATACATTAGGGTATCAAGGTGCAAAATGGAAAAACAAAGAATCTCTCCAAGGCCTTTTATGTGTCCATTTACCTAATAATCAAATGCCAATTATTATTTTCTTCAGTGACCCAATGACCCGATGCCTGTGTGCTGCAATGCAGATTCTTTCATCCAATCGCTCATTATTACCCAAAAACCCTTAGAAGAAGAAGATGAAGAAGGAAGAAGAACAAGAAAGAGACAGTGCCCCAAATTCTCCATCTTGTATCTCACATATTAATATAATTAAAACTCCAAACTCTAACTTTCTCACCCAGTGATTTAATACAATTCTATCTAACTTACACACATTCTCAGTTTCTCTGCTTAGTTCTAGAAGCTTTCTCCATGACTTTAAGTTAAACTCAGTGTTCTCTTGGGTGTCAGAGTCTGTCAGCACAGATAAGGGAATATTTCCTGTTCCACTGACCCCAACAATACAGTAAATATATATTATAATATATAACGGTGAAGTATTTAGCTCTATCAAGTGAAGGGCTTATGCTGATTTATATCCAGGAAAATCCACCTGCCTTTTCTGAAAATGTTAGTACTCCTCCATCTACCTCAGTATACTCTGGTTGGTGTCAAAGACCTTGTGTTTCAATTGCTTCAGCTAAACTCTGTCAGTCACCTTTATTTGGATAGATAGGAAGCTTGCAGCTTTGAGGACATTGTAACTAATGTCCTCGAAGGACAATGTCCTAAGAAGGACAGGGGTGACAGGTCCTAAAGAACAGCTGAAAAATAACACAAATCAACCTGATCAACTGTGTAAAGTGAGAGAAATAAAGAAAAAAGAAATCAAGGAAAACCAAGGAAGTCTTTCAGAAGGAGACAGTAAAAATAACAACAAAAACAAAATCTGGAACCTGCCCAGGGTAAAAGAGGGAGATTTCTGGGTGCATTTTTACCTGGGAAAAGAACTTTGAATTGCGAAATTTGGGGGGGGACATTGACGATAGACATATTTCCATCCCAGGCTGAGCCAGATGGGGTTCATTCTAGTTCAGATGAGTGAGTTTTAGAGTCAGAGCTGGATCCTGATCTGTCTGTCAGCTGAAGAAGTGCAGCTCTCCATGCTAGTGGACTTTTTTCTGGGAGCCATGCCACCCAAAGTTGGCTCAGCAGTGAGCTCCTCCTTCCCCTGCCCACTCAAGCACAGAACAAGAAGTTCCTATCACTGGAACTGCCTGTGAGTCTGGCAACTCAGCCATTCCTGCACCTCCCTCCAGCAGCAACTTTTCCTCCCAACAGAAAACCCTCACAGGACCACAAACCCTACTTTACTGCTTGGTTCTTAAAGGTGATGCTCAGTGATAAAGTAACCTTGGTGTTTAAAAAACAGAAACACCTATCTCACAAAAACAATCCCAATAAACATTATTGACACTCTTCAAAGCACAAGGCTGAAAAGAGAAGAAAATGAAGCACTACAGTATCTCCCCTGAATGTCTTTTGGGTTGCAATTAAAGGACTGAAGCAGGGTCATAGCTAGTGCCAGTACTCCTCACTCCCTGCCTTCTATGCTCCCCATTTGTTAAGTTGCAAGGTATTGTACTTCTTTTTTGTTTACTAGGCTTTGAATTATTCAGCAGAATCAGTGGAAAAATTCCTCCTGATGGCAACGAGCTTGGATGAGCCCCCTCCCAACCTACCCCACACCAAAAGAAGCCCACCAGAAAGTGATAATATCAACATCAAATCTAAAGCCAGTGAAGGGGAAATGAAGTATGTTAATGAAACTTTGAAAATGCAATCCATTTTAAAAAATAAATATAAGTAGAGGTCTTGCAGTAGTTTTATCCCATTATCTACAGGGACATAAACATTGCACTTGGTTCCTGTCTCATGCAAGACTTTGAAAAAGAGATAGAGCTTTCAAGCATACAAATCACTAGAAGGATCCAACATTGAATAAAAGAAGCTTGAAATTATTTTCAAGCTGGAGATGCAGATTTTGCCTACAGCGTTAATATATTACAGTTTGGCATCTCTAAAATACAGCTGTGAAGAATGCTGTGAACTTGCTAATTAATAAGACTCCTTTCCTCAGACATTTCATTAACCTAAACTTTCTCGTTTTCTGCAGATGAATGCATGCATGCCTGTTTTTAACCTTTGTACAATGGCTCCTCATGTTATTATTAATTTATCTCTGCTAGCAAGATGAGAATATTGGGTTATGGAAGTAATTCAAAATGAGCCATAAATAATTTATACTAATCAATATTGTTGAGTATAGTGTTTTATTTTCTGTTCTGACTTTTCATTTTATAGAAATAATGTATTGTCAAAAATATAGAAGTCTAACAATTTATCATCTAGCTTTAAACAATATACAGGTAAATATTTAGGAGGATCCAGGGACCTTCAAGGTCATCTAGTCCAATCATCAACCCAGCACTACAATAAACCCTTAAGTCATATCCACAAGTGCAACATCCAGATGCCTTGAACACTTCAGAGACAGTGGCTCCACCATCTTCCTGGGTAATTATTCCAATGCTAAACCATTCTTTCAGTGAATTATTTTTTATGTATATCTTATCTGAACCTCCCCTGGTGTAGCTTGAGGAGGTTTCCTCTTATCCTTTCACCTGAGACATGACAAAGTGACCAGCACCCACCTTGCTGTTTGTGTTTGAAAATTCACACTGAGGACTGCTGTACTCTGCAGGAGATTGCAAGTGAACAAGTGGGGACTCTTATTAGGAGACTGGACTGGTCAAGTTTCTTTGGCTTGTTCTGCTTTGATTTTTCTCCACCTCTATTCACAGTAGAAGAAGAACTACAAGGTCTTGTTGTCTACAGTAGAAGAAGAACTACAAGGTCTTGTTGTCTGATAAGCCAGGTGGGAGATGAGCTGTCAGGAAGAAGGTGAAAGGCATTAAAATACCTATTTTCTGTGAGGTCTCAGGGTAACAAATAATAGTGATCAGCTCTCATTTGATTTTTAGCCAAGGAGGGACTGAAAGATTGCCACCATGTCAGCAGGGTGATGAGTGCCCTCCTGTGTTCAGGCAATTATATCTGGAACAATTTACTGCTGAGAAATGATCCCAGATTTAATAAAGCTGTCACCTAATTAAACTGTAGCCTTTGAATATTTTCCTTCTCTTTTACCTTATTTTCTTCCTTCTTGGTGGTATTGCTGATGCCATCTCTTTGTAGAGAGGGGAATTTGCCAGTTCATTGGCTCCTTGCACTCACAGGCACCCAGAGGCTGGGTGTCAGGCTGCAACAGTGATGCTGGATGAAATGGAAGGATTTCTGTTCTATAAATAACTGCCCCGTGAAAAGCCACCAGATAAACTCACGTGTTTAACATTTTAGACACTCACATGGCTAGAGTTTTGTTTCCTGTGACAAGTGCAGCACTAAATACCCCTACCTGGGTACTTCTACAGGACAGAGCCCAACTGATGTGAATTTTAGTACAGATGTAGTAAATTCCTTGTGAAATTAGTTTTAAGTCCTTGTGAGAATGAGGCCTTTATTTACCAGGCAAAGGGAATGAGAGCACTCAATGTTTGGGAAAGTAAGACACTTCTATAACTGTAATTGTTTTAGGTATAGTAATCAAGAACTTAAAATGTTAGTAAAGCAGGTGGATTGATACTGGTTAGGGAAAGGGTGTTGTTGTGCAGAATGTTGCTGTCCATGGCCTAGATGCCTGTGATGCTGTGAGTCACAGGAAGAAAACTTTCAGTGAAGCCACATAGGCAAAACAAACCTTTTCTTGTTATTGCATCAGGCTGATGTTAAAGTATTTAGGTTCAGTCTTGGCTGTGAGTAGATTTAAGCTTCTTATGTTAAACAATTGATTATAGGTGATCCTTTGTTTGTTTGTTTTTTTCCTATTTTATTTTTATTTTTTAGAGTCTTTTGTGAAACAATTTATCACATAGTGCCTATATACTAATTTCACCCCTGTTGAAGACGTTTGTAACAAGGATGTTATTTTTTATGACATCCTTTCCCCCTCTCTGCCCAGTTTAGTAAAAAACATATTTATATATATATATATTATAAATTTATTTACTTATTTATTTCAGGTATGCAGTCATACACAGACTGTTTTGAATTCATGATATTTTTCAGTGTGCAGATAGCTTTGGTTTTCCTGCTTTCATATTCATTTTGTTATTTCCCTTGTGATTATTCTGGCTTACTTGGTGTTTATTATGTAGCACTCTCCTAATTATATGCTTGCACACTCCAAAGTTTAGGGATTTGAGTGTCTATTATGTGCCTATTCCACAGCTCTTCATGAATTTCTTTCAATATGCTTTGACACTACAGTCATTCCAGAAAATATCATTAAAACTACCCTTAATGTCTTACTAACTTGTTGAGGGTGGCACTTCAAGTTTGTTTTCCTTCTCATTCTTATTCCATATTTTCCTGCCAGGCATTTTGGCAAAGTGAAGTGGAAATTGCAGAATGGCACAAAGAGCGAGCAAGCCAGTAATTGCCTACTTTGTATGCTTATGTTGTGAAGTGTTCCATCCTGAGTGTTTTGAAGATTTATGGATGTGTGCTTCTTTGGAAGCATGTAGAGTTGCAGAATTTTTTTCACAAGGAATGGTCTTGAGCCTGCATCAATCTGTTTAATTTGGATCTTGTCTCATCTAATTTTTTTGAGTAATTAAAAATGAAAGAAGCTGGAACTCCTGTCTAAATGATGCTCAAACTATGGCTTCACTACATGGCTGAATTGAAACAGCGAACAGACAAGCTTGAAAATAATAGCAACAGAAGCAGGAAAGAGTTTTGGCAGAGCCCAGTTCCCAGATATAGTTTGTAGAATTCTCTCATACACAGTCATTCTAGCTCAATTGAGTCCCTGGCTGCTGCTGCTCCAGTTACTTGTCCCAAAGCTGAGTGTACCACAGCTGCTCAATGGCCTGCAAACCTTCTGGGGTTTGGGAAATTCTTGCCGTGGTTGGAGCAGTTTTCCATCTTACCTGTTGAGTCAGGCATTCTGCACATAAGTCTTTTCAGCACTTAAGCTTTCTGGTCTGGCTGCTTGTCTTAAATTGAGAAGCTGTTCTGAAACATCCTTTCTCCTCTTTTTGTTGTTTTTTTTTTCTTTTTCTTTTCCCCTACCCTCATGATCTGTTGCTTTCTCATTTCTGCCAGCACACTGTCAAAAGGATGAACTCAGCAATGGAAAAACCTCTGTGTTAAAACAAGCTAAAAGACACCTCTCAAACATTTGTAACCCAGTAAGTTACAGAAATACATCTCACCGTGCTGACTTCCAGCCATTTGTATGAGATAACTCAGGGAAGATATAATAAAATATGAGTATGAGAATACTCTGCTTTTGCTGCAAGAAAGAAACATGTTTGAAAGCACTCCTTTAGTCTGCATTTTAGGTTTTCTTTGAAATTATTAAGGCAAGATGGCAAATAGCAGGACTTTGGTAAATCAATACAGAGGAGCTGAGTATGTGCCAGTGGCAGTGTTCTCATTACAGCAGACACAGGAGGCATATTTCCCAATATTATAATAAATCTTCTTGTCTTCAGATCTGAAGATAATATTCAACTGTTTGTGTTGGTTATGGAAAGAGAGCATGACTAACAGAACATTTCAATTATTATGACATGTCAGTAGGAGTTATTGCTGCTCAGATGTCATGTAATGATAGGAAAAGAACATAAAAAGAACATAAACCCAGAAGGGAAACAAAATATGATTTTTTTTCAGTCTACTCTGACATTTTAGTATTTTCTGGATCAAATTTTAAAAATTACCATCAGCAAATTTCAATTAATAACCCCCAAATCTATAGAAGTTCTTATTGAAGCATATATAAGTAGATAAATATTTGTTTACTATAAATGCATTTTTGAACAATAAACTGTCACAATATGTATAAGGAAATAGCATCAATCAGGTATGATATTAGAATTTTTCTGTTCAGTATTCATTGTACAGGTATCAGTGATCAGTTGTGTTATTTATTAAAGTAATCTGTGTAAATTAAGGTCTCATGATATTTTCCAAACTCAGGGCATTACAGCTCACAGAGGTCTCATTAGATCTACTTGTACCTAAATTTTATCCTTTCCAGTTGGACTCCTTATGAGGTGATTTTCTTGTTAAATAGGTAGCCTCCATTCTCATGTCCATGGTTTTCATATGTAAAAGCTTTCAGAATCAAAGTACTTTAGTCTCCTCCAAACTTCTATTAAAACAAGTAGGAATTTTGTCTGATTGCAAAGCACAGTGAAGGACCTTATCTGAATGCTGCATAACAGCTCCTCTTATCTTTCAGACTTCCCAGACTGAATTGCTCTGCAAGAGGGTTTGGTTTTTCTTCAGTTAACACTGAGTACATCATTTTCATTATTCAATTATCTGTCATACATTGGAGGAGTTTCAGTTTCTGAAAGAGGAAGAAAGCAGAAAACATGGTTTTCTGTTTAAAGGGGGCATTCCTTTTATCTTATTAGAGCCATAGAGAGTGTTAAAACAAAAGAATCAGAAATTATAAAACAAACTCCAAGAGACTGATCATTATAATCAGGTTTTTTTTAAGTGCTAAAATTATCAGTACAGCAATGACTAGCTCTGATTGCATCCACTTGTATGAAGGATTCATAAACTATGCAGTTTTATGAACATGAACAGTTTAAATAGGTTCATGTCAGAAGCAATGTAGTTAATTCATTAAATCTATACCATTTTTCTTTATCTAGTAGAAAGACAGAAAAATAAAATATTTTAACCTACAGACAAGGAGACTAGATGACAGAATACAGAATAACCAGAGCTTAGAATGTGGGAGCATAGGAGAAATACTATCTATGGAGATACACTATAAATGTGACTGTACAAGTCTGTGGAGAGCACAATTCCATAGGAAATGCTGCAGGAAAAGGCAGTGGAAAAGTCAGCAATATTTTGTTTATGTAATCTTTTTATATTATTTTCTTCTGTAGAGAGAAAAAAATTCTCATGTATTCTGTAGTGAAGAAATATGTGTTTGGAAGAATGAAAGAATTCAGGCCCATTTAAGAAAGTCCAGAAAAAAAGCAGCAGTGGACAAATTCTGATCCTACTGCTGGTGCCAAATTTTCATTGATACTGATGGCTTAGGACAGTTTGGCCACAGACACTGTAAGTAACTAAGAGTTTTTAGCCATTTCTTCTGGCTGCTCCCCAGAACAGTTCTGTGGCAAATCCTGAAGAAGAAATATGTATAGAATCTGCTCCCTTCTTGTCCACCTTTTGGCAGCCAAAAAATCATGCCTCTGTCTCAGCTCTCCATCTGTAAAATGAAAAATCGTGGTATTCCTCTACCTTCCAGAAATGTTATAAATGCACTTTAGGCTTGTGAAGAACATGATATTTAGTGATCCAAAAGTATAGAGGATGGAATGCCTCATGAAAAAAAAAGCTTTTTTGCTATTGAGGAGTTCTCCATAGCATTTATTTTAGCTTAACAATCAATTTTAGCTGACAGTGTTTTAGTACTAGAGATTTTAGACATTAGATTTTAGATTTTGTGGTGGGTTTTTTTGTTTTGTTTTTTTTCTTTATTGCAAGTGCTGTATTTCCAGGTTAGACTGAGCTGTGCTAGAGTTGATGGCAAAATAAGACCTTTACCTTACAAGATTCTTCTGTTTTTGTGATCAGCATTTTATTGTGAATGGACATACTGTTTACCTAGACAAATTCCTTGAAATAAATTTAACCCCCGAAATGCTTGACCCTCACTAGAGTGTGGATTTAAATTCTTTTTACATTTTACTGAGGAGCTGATGGAAAAAGCAGCTTGGGGTTAGTTCTGTTGGCTGCTGGTGTAGCTGCAGTTTTTACAAGGAGGAAGTTGATCAATCTGATAATGGGAAGATCGAGCCTGTGACTATTCCCACCCTGGACGAGTGGCTGGACTCAAACCAGCCCTGCTGAGCTGGTGGAAGAGCTCTGTAGTTTGTCCCTGTCTCTGCTGCTTGGGTGCTGTTTTTGGGAGGGTGATGGTGCTGGACTGTCAAGGACAGCACAGAATCAAAGCTTTAAAGGCCTAATAAAACCCTACATGTCAGCTGGTTTCACTTGGGGGAAGTATTGGTGTTCTGGCCTCGAGGGCCTTGGGGGCTTCCAGCAGTGGCCAACCCCATCTCATCCAGGATGGCTCTCCCTGGGGAAGTGCCAGGGGATGGCTGGGCTGTTTCTGACCCCAGCCACCTCACCTGGCCTCAGCCACCTCCCCTGGCCTCTTGGACATTGCTGAGGACGTGGCTGGTTGGGTAGGCACCACGGCCACTGCCCCAGGGTGCCTGGCACGGTTTTATCCACTGGATTTGATGCAGCTCCCCTGAACTGCAATGTCACAGACTCATTGCAAATAGTGCCCCCAAGGGTTTGATAATTTCCAGAGGATCTGTTCAGCCCACATCTTAGCCAGCAGTGTCTTGATTTCTATGATTTTGCAATATTCCCATGTAGGGGGAGACAGCAGTGAGCAGGGGATAAGCAGCTCCATGTGCCCATAGCTGGTAGGAGAGATGTGTGTGTCCTGCCACGAAGCACTGGGGTTCTAGTGCCAGGAGCAGAATGCTGCAGGGTGTGCATCCCTCTGGAGGGATGCAGCACCCACCAAGAGTGGGGCCATCTCAGCTACTTGCTGGGATAGCACTTCATAGAACATAAATTTCCCAAATCCATTTGTGAAGAAATATTCTCCATGCAGGAACAAGCCTTTCAGTGCCTCCATGCTATTACAGAGCTGATTCTCTAAACATGCATAGCAGGAATAATTTCTGGTGCTTAAAGGATATGATGGGTGCCCTGATGACCTCCCACACAAAATCTCTGTGATGGACATTCCCCGTCAGGAATACTTAATGAGTAAAGTTGTCAGGGTTCAGTCTGGTACCACGTGGATTTAAAAGCTAATTGTACAATCAAATAATGGCCTAAGGCAGGAGGAATAGTTTTGAGAGGATTGCTTTGGGCCATGGAGCTGGCTTTAATTTTTCCTCATGTTTTAGGCTTATTTGGTAAACTATTTCAGGCATACACAAGGTTTGTACTGCAATCAGCACCCAGCATATCATTTATATGATTAAATAAATAGATCAGAGATCTAAAAATACCAGAAATGCTTCTCAGAACAATATACAGTCCAATGCTTCCTATGGAATTAAATAAATATAAGCCTGTCACCTTAAATATATGGAAATGTCTTGACTCTAATGATACAATTGCAAGACTTTCCTACAGCCACAAAGCACAGGACTAATCTGGAGTGAGTCTTTGAAGTGCAAATTGTACATTTCCCACCAAACACTTGAAGCAAAAGATGGGAAACATCAATTCACACTACTGACAAAAAAAGACTTCAGTTTGTCACAAGAAGAAAGGTTTTAAATTTGCAATTTTCGTCTATAATATAAGGTGTTAATGAATTTTATATTTTATCCAGATGGGTATGTAAATTCCTTCTGAACTTTGTTACAGAGCATCTATTGTGCAACTACAGAAAAAGGTAGAGAGTGTAGTCAGTTGAGGGGGAAAACATCTAATTTACCTTGTTCTAAATTTTTTTTTAGTTCCTTTATGGATTCTGACATGGTATCCTTCCCAAATGCTGTGATTATAATCAGTGGAAATATTTTTTTTATATAATTTTATTTTTAAATGATTTTCAGAACCGATAAGTTTTGGAAGAGGCAGGAAATTCCTTTTAATTTTTGTCAGAGTAGACAATGTCCAAAACTCTTACTAATTAAGTTTTTTTTCAGATAATAAACCACATTCAATAAATTAAAAGACATTTATTGGGGAAGAAGCAGAGGATTCACTACAGATGACCTTGATCCTGAGATCCACCAATGGCAGACAGTGAATGCTTCTCCAGTTTTTCTGCAGAAGTAGAATAAGAGCTGTAGAGCAAGACTTCATTTCCTGAAGACAGATCTATTTTAACAACAACCCCCAAGCTGTTGAACTGTGAGGTACAGAAAAATTTAAGGTCTTCTGTTAAAGTTAAAAGACTGCTTTATATCAAGAGTAGCTGAGTAACTTGCAACAACTTAATAGGAATCTTAAACATTCATAGAGCATTCCCTTTATGTTTGACTGGAATATTCTGTATTGCATTTTGTGCTGCTTATTATTTCTTCTTGTGTCACTGGATACTCCTGAGAAGAGTCTAGCTATATCTTCTTTATGCCCCTTGTTTTATCTGTTAAATAAACAGATAAAACTGTTTTTAAGTGTTTGTAGCTCTGAATTAGAGAGTAAGGTGACCAATAGATTTTTGGTTTGGATTTATTTCATTTCCCTCTTCAACTCTGTTTCTTAGGTATAACTTTTGTTTTGTGGTATGAAATTGATTGCAGACACAGGAATACTGCAACATAAATTTGAAGTCTTTGTTCAAATGTGGGGGGCAATCACCTTTACAGATCTATTCCCTCAATGTGAGTCCTAAGGACTATTTCATATCTGAAACATGTACACTAAGTCATAGGTGGCTGCATACATTTGGCCCTTTGTAGTAGTTCCATCCCTGACACATTTAAAAGTTTTTTTCTCTGCAAAAACTCCTCAAACATGAATTCATTTTCTAATTACCAAGATTTTCTCAATTAAGGACCATTTTCTAAGTGCAGAACTGAGACCAACCTAGATCTCTCCTATCTGTGGAATAAATCACTGGGATGAATTTCATGCTTGGCTACAGCAGCATAAATGTAAAGTAGATTCATTGAGGTCCACTGGGCAGCTGCAGATTTATGTTGCCATTAGTGAGGTTTGATTTGCTGGAATTGTTTGCTTTTTACTCTCTCATTCCTACAGTTTCTATAGTAGTAAAATGTGGAATAGCTATTATTTAGTCTTAGTAACATTCTAACAGATAAATTTCAAAGAGTTAAAACTTGCCTAAATCAGGTATAAAAAATAATGTAACAAAAATGTTTCTTTCCTGAAGGTGGTAGGAAACCTGGTTTTCCTAGGATATAGGTTATGATATCAGGCTGCTTTTCCATCTAGCTATTCCTTTGAAAAATCCAAGTCTTCTGTTAATGCAGATACTGTGCTCTTAGAGACAGCAGCTTTTGCATTTTCTGACAGTAGGTGCTGAGAACAGACACTTTTAACTCCCCCTGAGGGAAAGAGAGGCTGTGGGATGAATTCAATCCTTCCTAAGTTCCAGAGAAGCCACGAGGGAGAAAGATGTTACCAGTGCCCCACTCACAGGAAGACTTTTCCCAGAATTCAGATGTAGTTGTTACATATCAGGGAGTTCAACAACCTGGTTTCATGAGCTTTGTTGGTCCTGAAAATCAGCAGATTTGTAAATAGGAGCTTCTCTGAGTTAATATTATTTCCCCAGTGTAGCTGGAGGAAAACAAAAGGATGCCAGAGAGGAATTGGATCTCTGAAAATTGCAGGGGGGCTGTTTGAATAATCCATTCCTGTAAAATTCTCCCTATTCTAATGTGTGTGAAGAGTAGATTGCCCAGCTGCCAGCAGCACCAGATTTGAGGCTCTATTGCAGGATGGGTGGTGGGGGAAGAATCCTAAGAAAATTCAGGCTTCTGTTTTGGGCATATGTTTATGGTAATGGCCATTAATGCCAGAGCCCTTTGGGAGAAAAAAGGGCAATGTAAAAGTATTTTTCAGTCCCATCTGAAATAAGTTAGATACCAACTTTATCATGGGCATCTCAAAACCTGCCTTATCTTTTACCATTCGTCATGGTAATAGTTATCAAGCCTTGTAACATTGTACTTTTTCTGTGTCAACTCTCTCTATTTCAGCAAATACAAGGGATCAGCCTTCCCTGCTTTAATTCAGCAGATTGATAGAGTACTTTAGTTTATTGCAGTATTACTGGTCTGCAATGTATATCTGCCCTTGTGGCTACCTTTTCTTATTTGGAAAAACACTTTCAATGCAGCAATTTATTGCCCAACACACTTCTCAAAATGTCACATAAAATTGGATTTTAATAGACATGGTTGGTAATAATCAATGACCTTTTAGAACATGTTGTGCCAATAAGTGGTTACAGACTGTCTTTCCTGAAATATTTTCAATGATCCTATTCTTTCTCCAAATATCTGAATAATTCCTCCAGGAATTTAATGAAACTTCACAGGCAAGTGGATAGGGCAAATAGTCTCTTGTGCCTTTTGATCTGGGAAAAAAGTAATCTTGCAAACAGAACAAATATGTGGAATAAATGGTATAATTTTGTATTATGAAAGTCCATATACAGTGTGATCATATCTAATATAGGTCATGGCTGTGCTGAGATTTTAAAAGAGAAAGTTCCCTTAGCCCAGCCACTTCGTGGTGGGTTTGTCTGGCTACACTGGGTGCAGATACAGGTTTGCCTGGCTGAACACCTCCCTTGAGGTTCCAGGTGAGTTAATATAAAAGCTTAAAGCTGCCCTCCTATGGTTAGGTTGTTTCAAATATCCAAATTAACTAGATTAAGTTACAGTACAATTACTGTTTGGATTGTGTTTCAGGCAGACACTGGAAGAAGGATTCAGGTATGGGTTTCTGCACTAGAAATACCAGTTTGTGTAAGAGGAATTAATTGTGTTAATTGAGCAATGTGTGACTGCCTTTCACAGGGAAACAACCCTGTTGGTTTTAAAACTCTTTACTAAAAAGGTGACACTAGGATCAGTTTACATCATAAACTGCCAGCTGCAAAATGTTCAGCTTCATTAAAAGCTCGGTGTTCTGTGTAGCACATTTCACTTATTTGGATTGTGTAGTATGAGACAGCTCAAGAGAGCAGGGAATTGCTCTCCATATGGTGTCCTTCAGTTCTGTCCCTAAGCGAGGACCTTGATCAAGACTTGGCAACAGATTGTTGGGCAGGCAAGAAAGGATACAGGAAAAGACAAAATACCTGAAATAACTTTGCATGTGTTGTGGGCTGACCCCAGCTGGCTGCCAAGCCCCCACACGGCTGCTCACGCCCTCTCCTTGTGATGAGAAAGCTCATGTGTCCACATGGAGACAGTTTGATAGGTGAGGGAAAGAGGCAGGAGAAACAAACAAACCCAAACTGAGGAAAAGTATTCACGAGCCACCTGCTGCCAGCAAGGTGATGCCCAAAAATCTCTGAGCATCAGCCACCTTGAAAGCTAACTCTCCCTGCCCTCCTCATCCCATCAAACCACCCAGCCCTTCTTTTTGTATCCCATAATATTATGGTTCATAGAATCTCCCTTTTCTGCTTTTTCTTCTTTCCTGCATGGAAAACAATCAAAAAAAAGGGAAAGGTTTGGCTCTGTGGAAGCACTGCCCAGCAACAGTCCAAATACTGATGTGTTATCAACACTGCTTTGGTCACAAGTCCAAAACACAGCACCACATACAGGTTGCTCTGAAGAAAGTTGTCTCCATCTCAGCCAAACCAAGTCCAGCAAAAAACCACAATCAGCACAAAAAGCAAAAATGGGTATCTATGGTGAGTTTTGGATGTCCCTTGTGTAGGAGAAACTCAGCAATATTTGTCCCTAATTGAGTGTTGTATGAAGATAAGTTCAAAGCCCAGTTCATGATGTTTTCTATCTCAAGTGTATGAATCAGAATTTAAATTATCAGATATTGAAGTGAAAATGACTTATTGAAAAGAATCTTGAAGATGCTTCTGGACAGAGTTTCCATAGTTCTCTGGATATTTTTAGGATTTGTCTTGCAGAGATTGTTTATGAAAATGTTGAAGAGCACAGGGCTGAGGATGGAGTGACAGGTGACAGGTGCCCAGTCTGATGTCCCCTCAGTCACTGTAACCCTTTGTGCCCATCCTGTGAGCCAGTCACTCACCCATCCCATGATGTGTTCATCCAGCTGTGGGATGGACATTTTATCCAGAAGGGTTCTGGGAGAGACAGGATCAAAACGTTACTGAAATCCAGAAAGATCACATGAAGTGTCTTCCCTTGATCAGCTGGGTGGGTTACCTTGCCACAAAGGGAAGCCAGGTTTGATAAGCAGGACTTTCCCCTCAAGAAGCTGTGCCAGCTGTGGCCAATGGCTCTGTTGTGTTTCAGGTGTTTTTCAATACCTCCCAGAATAATCTCCTCCATAACCTCACCAGGCACTGAAGTGAGACTGTAGTTTCCAAAGTTCCCCTTTTTGGAAATCAGGACAGTGTTCATCAGCTTCCAGACAGCTGGGACCTCTGGTTTTTCAAGACCACTCAAAAATCATCTACAGAGGTTTTGCTTAGCCAGTTCTTTGAGAATTCTTGGATGAATCCCAGCAGACCCCTAGATTTGTAGGGATCCAAATGGAGCAGGACATCTTGCACAATTTATCCTGGGATCTGGTGATTAAACATGTGAAAACTGTTAAAAAGTGTGGCTCATTCTGCCTCTAAGAGTAGAGGTTCTTTGTTTTAAGGGAAACAGCCAAACTCACAGTAGTATGTACGTCCAGGAAAATGTGCTCAAAATCCTTTTTATAGGTTATTTAGGATTGTGCAACAAATTCTTCCCTGGGAAAGACAGTCAGTATCTTTTTTAGCTATTTAATTACAAAATGTGTGTGCTAAACCACTTCTTCTGACTGTCTAGCACAAATAATTGTGTGATAATTAATGGCTTGCCAAAAAGCTTTCTTTCTTATAAACAACAATTCATTCAAAGGGAATTTTAAGC
Organism: Parus major; assembly: GCF_001522545.3. Classification (NCBI taxonomy): domain Eukaryota; kingdom Metazoa; phylum Chordata; class Aves; order Passeriformes; family Paridae; genus Parus; species Parus major. Next base: position 103,681,017 of record NC_031768.1, read on the forward strand.
AGGCACTTTAAATCCTCAATTGAAAGTATATCTTGGGAGACACTATTTATCTGCCCCAGTATTTGAAATGTAATAAGCAAAGTTTGATGCACTGCAAAGAGAGAATTGAAAAGAAAGTGAAAAACATTTAAAGGAAGTATTGAAATGCACTGAACTCAGCAAAATGCTATAAAATACATCATATTACCAGTAAGGTGGCAGTGGAGGGAGGGTCCTAAACAAATTTGTAATGAATGGAATACTGTTTTTCTGTTGCAGCCATAATCATGTACCTCAGGAGTGCAATATAAATCTAAATGATGTTTACTAACCATAGGTACTTCTGAATAAGGGAGGGTTGTCTACATGTGTTCTCAAAGTCAAATCCTTGCAGTTATTTTTAATGAAGTTGAATCTTGGTGTAGAGTTGAGGTCTCTTTATGTATTCAATTATTAATTTCTGTGATGAAATAACCCTGATGTTTATGGACTATATCAAGTGACATTTGATATGCATGGTAGCCTTGACCTGACTCTACTGCTTTGGTCCTGGAGCCCACAGAGTGGATAGATTTCTCCTAACTCCATTTCAATGGAGGATTAAAGCAATTAGCAGGATAAATTCTGTACCTCTTTGCTTATGCAGATACAAACTTCTGGAATTTTGCCTTTTCAATGGATATCTTTCATGTCTTTCATGCTCTGATTGACAACGTGAGAGAGTCCTTCTTTTGCTTTCTCCATTTTTATCAAGATCAGTTGTTCGTCCTTGAAGGACAGGTTAGCTATCAGGAATTCTATGTTCTATGACAGCTTCTCCTATTAATGCTCAGGTTGTTTTGGGTTTTTTTTATTTGTCTGGTTTGGGTTTTCTGGGTTTTTTTTCCCCTTAACTTTCACTGTAAGTCAACAGCTTTGAAATTCACTTTCTTGCATAGTAACATATATCTGTCAGGGTCGTTTTGTTGATGAAATCCTTAACATTCACAGAGCATCATGCTGCATTGGTAAAATAATGGAAATTATTTAACATTACTGTAATAATGAAAGTAATAACATCATAGAAATAAAGTCTCCAATTATTCATTAACATTCAGAAATATTTAGCATACCAGTTAGGCTCTTTGAATTGAAACACCCGACCTACTTTTCCTATATTCAACCATATGCACCCTTCAGAGCTCAGCTGCCTGATTTCAGGCGTGGGTTCCTCATTGTTTGGCAAAATGTAATGGAAATAAGAGGAGGTGTGGATGGTGGGATGTTTCCTGGGTGTTTAGAAAGAGCTTGGGCAGCCTGTATTTGACCCTCTGTAATTATGAAACTGAACTGTCACGGTCAGAGGAACTGAAACTGAGTATGAAGGTGCTAGGGAAGTTGTTTAACAAACATTTCTCCTTGATCCTGCCCGAGTTTAACAGCAGAGAGACATCAAGGTGAAAAAGGAACAGTTGCTGGAAGTGTAAAACTTAAATTGCACTGCTCCTTAAGAAAAAGCAGAAGCTTTAGCACACCATCATGTTTCCTCTATAAAGAATAGCAACAGGTTCCTTCTTCCCAGTATGTAGTAAAAAAATAGATGCAATAATAAAAATGATAGCTACCTCTTCCTCTGCTGGCTTGATTTTTCTTTTCCTCTTTTAAATGAATAGATCAATGATTAATGTGCATATAAGGTTGGTGAGGCACTAGAGAAAGTCGCCCAGAGAAGCTGTGGATGTCCCATCCTTGGAAGTGTTCAGGGCCAGGTTTGATTGGGCTCTGAACAACCTGTTCTACTGGAAAGTGTCCCTGCTCATGGCAGGAGTTTTGGAACTAAATGCTCTTTCAGGTCCCTTCCAACCCAAAGCATTCCAGAATTCCATGGTGTGCAGTGTGGACACTGCCATACCCCCTCTAGGCAGTGATGGGTTCTTGCTGAGCAGCAATTAATTTGTTCCACCACATTCAGTTGTGTTTTCAACCAATGGCACTATCTTCTGTTACTTTTGCTACCTGTAGTTTTCAGGTGATGTTTTCTTTGCATGACCTTCACTCCACTTTTTCAAAACTGGGCAAATGACCTGCAGAAAAGGACTCTGCGAGATGCTAAAGCCCATATGTCTTTAAATTATTTGTAAAATATTATCACTGAGAATTAGAGAGCATACTTGAGTCAACTTGGGTTAATATTGCCTCACAAGAGGCAGGAATTAGAAAAACAGAGGTTTGTCTGTCTATGTAAAATCCTTTTCTCTTACACTTTGATTCTAATATTATGAACCTTGCAGTGCAGCTACAGTATACTTAAAATTGAAATATTAGTTCCAAACCAGTCATAATATCAGTACAGACTTTTTATAATAATACATTCCTTATCACTGGAATATATTATCTTTAGTAGTTCTCTTTTTGTAGGGCTGTGTCTAGGGCAGTGTTGAATGAGCAGTGCTTTGAACACACTCTTTGGGAAAGCTTGTATGTCTTATATGTGTTTGTGCTACAAAAGAAAGTATACTGGCATCCTACTGCTTTTTTCCTATTCATTTGAAATAGTCGTGTCCATCAATAAACACCTGCCACTGCTGCAAGTTTTATAAAAAATATTAATTCACTCACAGTTTTAGACACAAATATCCAAACTATTCCAGCAGCCTCTGTGCAGCTGAGAGAGTTGCATGAACCTGTCTAATCTAATTTCAGAGTTCCAGCTGCTGTGAGGTCAAGGAGGACAGAGAGTGAGATGGAAACAACAACAGCAGCAGCAGAAAGTAGGAAACCATTAACTAATTGGAGGAGAGAGGTGTCTGTCCTTTGGTTGGAGAGAAACCCTGATTAAAATAAGTCAAGGGTACAGCTGGGAAGTTGTTGGGAAAAGGAGAGAAAAATGCTTTCTCAAACACTGTGATGTGAAAGAAAAGGTTATAGAGTTTGCCTGAGGCAGTAGTACAGAATTCTTTTTGAAACAAGGGGAGGCAATATGGTAGGCTTATACAACATAGCTGAATACCAGCTATAGATAGATTATATAAGTATGAACTAATAGATGAAAAAGCTATGAAAGCAGCATAAAGAATGAATTAAAGAACTGAGGAAATAGCATTTCTTTTTTCCTTGTCAGTCTGGAAATCTGCAGCTATTTTCACAAGGTTTCCATAAAGATTCATCTGACTTCAATCTTTTGTAAGAGTATGCTCACAAGAGGTAAGGGTAAAATCTGAAATTCCTGTGGTTCCTCTCCTTGCTTGTCCAGAGCCATTTCTTAATGGGAGAATAATGGAATAAGCTCAAACCTCTCAAAAATATGCAGAATGGATTGTGAGGTATCACCTAGTTTAAACCTAGGTGGCTTCAGGGGAGGACTAGCATGTGAGCCCCAAGGAAGAACAGTGGGTGAACAAAAATTTTCTGCTTAATTTTCTGAATTTTTCACAAATTCTGAGTTCTGCTTTTCTCCAGAGCAAAATGTGAACTTCTAATTCTGCTCTTTCCAAGGATAAAACAGCCAGATGCAAGAAAAAGGAGGTCAGCAAAGCAAGAGAGGATCCAGGAAGAGGAAAATACAACCATCATGTGAGCAAAGGAAGCATCAGCCACACTGGTATTTTTGAAATGCCATTTGAGATTTCAGGAATCACAGATATCACCGAGTATGTGATCCTGAGGTGCTTTTCAAGGTGCCTGTATTCTCAATTATCCTTTTGGAGGCTTCCCTGTCCAGTCTAATTGGAATTACTCAAATTACAGTGCATTCTAGCAATCCCTGAGAGGATTCTCCCAGGTAAGGAGTGCTGGACAGCAGTTTATTCCAGACTAAAAGTTTCTAGAGGCGTCATTAGTACTTGGGCAATACCCAGTGAGTTGTTTACATTTCTGTCTATTTTATATATCCTTACACTGAGACAAAGAACAGGTGCTATGGGACAAAATATGGCTCAGGACATCCTTTTTTAGGTGGCTTGTCTGGCAGTCCAGTCACTGACACTGGGCCAGCTCAAGGCAAGAAGAACACGCTGCCTTTGATTCTTAATATCAAGGCAAAAGTCGAGACACCACAACACCAAGATCAAATCCATTAAAGTGATTTTTAAACACATTTTAATGTCCTTTAATGTGCTGCAAAGGGAAACTTTAAGAAAATTTATTGCTATACATATGCTTATTTTATTTTAAGATGAACTAACAAGAATATAAAAAAGAGGGGCTTAAGAAGCTGAACAAAACCTATTTCATTAAATCCCATTGCATGAATCTATTTAAACTTTATTACCAACACATGGGATCTTCTCATATTAGCTGTATGTCCTATAAAACAAAAATGTAATCAGGAACAGGAACAAAATTAGAGGAAAATTCTTAAAAAAATAGTGATCACTTGTTCTTAGGGATATTTCTCCTGTGCTATGGAAGGAAAGGCACATTGCTTAGTCAAATATAAGCACAGCAAATGAACTAGCTTCCTCCTTAAGCCAGTTAAGCTGCCTAACCAGTATATTCCCACTTGGCAGTAGAAATTCCCTTTGAAATTCAAAGAAGATACATTCATAAAACTTTCTGGGAAGTTGCAGAATAGGTACGATGTTGAACCATCATTTCCAAACCAGAAATGTGACTCAGTAGCTTTTTCCCCACTTTTGTCTCAACATAAAGTTTTCAATGATGCACTTCAAGCAGTAAAAAGGTAGCTACCAAAAATGGGAATTATAATATTTATCACTGTCTTGCCTTGATTCAGGGGGAGACATGATTTCAACTTACAAAGAATTTGTAGGTAATAAGGTGTAGTTAATGTAGCTGGCAGCTCCGTGGTGCTTGGTTGCTGACTGGTGATAAACCATGACTAGGCTGAAGTAAAGGCCTTCAAATCAGCACAAATTCCTGCCTAATTTAGTGAGATGAAACTTCTCAGCAGCCAGTTTCTTCCTATCAAGGTCATTACAAAGTGTTATGGGTTGTGATGGCATTTTTCCATTTCATGATGGCTGGTTCCATTGGTTTTGTCTGACATGTACAAACCATTCATTTTTCTGGAGAATGTATTAATTTATTCCTGTGATACCTTCTTCAGAGTTTTCTATTGATTTATGCTTTTCATCTGTCATTTATAAGTAAGTGTTCCAGCCCTTGTGATTTCTTTTTTAATCTATTCCCTAGATTCCTGCTGCTATTGATTTCTTTTTCTACTTTTGTATGCTATTTTTCAGAATTTATCCTTATTGCAAGTTTTTTTTTTTTTTTTTCCCTTTCAATATGTATGGTAAGAAAATCTGGAACAATCCATTGACTTTGTAATAAAAGACAACCAATAACTGTGTTGTTGTATTTCCAACTCCTCATATTTCTGACATATATTAATGATTTTTGAGTACTTCCATTACAGAGCAGTAGCAAAAGGAATTGAGGTTTCTTTGAATATCATAGCTCATTCTCTTTGTTGCCTTGACTAAAAGGGTTTTAGAAAAATAATTGAAAAATCTCGTTTCAGTTTTGGAAGCAATTTCCACACAGAGTTCTCTTCCTCCTCTTAATTGTCCTTTAAAATTCCTATTTCTACTTCTTTTAAATTCTTCAAGCAGGCTGGTGGCTTGAGGCATCTATAATGGAATATCATACTTAAAATCTGTGCAAATGTGTCAGCAAAGACAGTTTCAGGTCTTTAAGGGTTCAAGTGAATTGCAGGTGTTTTGATGGTTTAAAATCAGCAGAAATGCCTCATAAATCGGTACTTTAATAAGTTGGGTAAGCTGGGAGCAATAATTATAATTTTTATTTTCCCATAAAGCTCAAGCAATGTGGAGGCACTCATCTGTTTACTTGCTATACTCATATGTGCTCTAAAATGCAATTGGAATTGTTCCCTTCATACATAGCAAACAAAAATATTATTTTTATTTTTTTTTTAATCTATGTGGTCCACAAAACTTTTTCTTCTCTGTGGTTGAAAGAAACTGGCCAGAATATAGGTACATGACTTGCTTTGCACCAAAGGAAGAAAGTTAATCTTCCCAGCCTAACACAAAAGCCAAAGAACACTCCCTCTCCTGGAAACATGGTTTGACCTATCTGGAAATGTAAGCAGTAATAATAGTAATGATAATAGTCTGAAACAAAATAAAAACGAAATGAAAGAAAAGAAAAGGAAGTCTACTTTGACACCCCTTACTGAGTCTTCTGGTTGTCCTTACCTTCTTGTGTGTGTGAATTTGGTCCTAGCAACATCACTGAGCTTTCATAATGCCCCTTATAAAATAAAGAGTTGAAAAGCAGATTTTTTTTATTGTTGTTTTCATATTAAAATTCTGTGTCAGAATCCCAGTCACTGAGATGGTTTTCTGTTTTCCTAATTCTGTTCCAATTGGGTTACCACATACCCAGGGAGTAATTGCCTTCATTGAGTGCTGCTTACTGGAAAGCATCAGCACAAGAGCATGAACTCCTTCCTTTTTCTTTATACATTTTCATGTTTTCAGTTCTACTGTGATGTCTGAAATCAGTTCCATGACAGGAAGGGTGTAGTATTTGCCTCAACTGCACTTTTTGTAGGATCAATCATCAGTCTTTTCAGCTATGCTTTTCCCCACCTATCCATATGTTCCTTGCAATGTGTTTTCCCAGCACCAGCCCTTCCAGGCTGGGGGAAGCTCTGGAGTTCTCTCCTTCCCACTGGCATTTGCTCCAGCACTGTGTTCTGTCACCCAACCTGCAGCAGCTCTGCTGGTGATGGCTGTGCCCTGATGAGGGCATGGCATGGAATTCCTTCCAAAGGAACCAAAGGTTTGCTTTCTCTGCTGCTCAAAGTTGGGTTTTTTTGCCTCTCAGTTAGCAGAGGAAGGGTTTGAAGTGTGGGGTTTTTGGTTGCTTCATTTTAAAGTGTCCAAATATTCATTTAGTAACTGTGTAGTTTTGGGGGCAGGTTATTGGCTGATAAAAAAACAGCACTGATCTTTGATTTTTTTTTCTAAGAGGAATTTTGCCGCTGAAGAGCTGAAAAGATGAGCAAAGGCTTTCAGTTCAGTCACTCTAATTGTTTCCAGGGAGTGGGAAGTGAGAAATAGACCTTATTTATGAATGCTACTGATCAGAAGAGATAAAACTAAACCTTAGTTATTAGTAAAGTCTAAAGGGACTCCTATGTACTGATTCATTGTTATGAACAAAGTGTTCAGAAGGCACAAAAGACAGGTAGATGCTGTGATGCCCCCTGGAAATAAGACTCCCTCAAGCATCAAAATGCTTTTAATGCTCATCAGTGGGGAGGGTGGATGAGCAGAGTCCTTTTTCATTGGATAAAAAAACATCCACCGTCTCAACTTCACGTTTAACAGCCTTGCTTTTTGTATGAAAGGCATTTGGCAAGTGAACCCATTACAATAATCAGGAGTGCTGCTCTAACAACTGCTGTCAGGCAAAGAGCTTCTGTTCTCTCTCGTCTCTTCCTACTCCTTTACTTTACAGCTATATTCAGTGAGCAGTCTCAAGTTGTAATAAATAACTCTTTAAGACACTGGCACTCGAGGGGATGGCCTTCAACTTCTACATTTTCCTGTTTCTTCTGAAATAAAATTAAAAAAAATAATAATTTTGACTCTGATACTGCATTCCAAGAAGTACTGACATGAATAAAAAAGAGCATTACTGCTAAACATATGCTTACTGCTTTAATTGCCAGGATATAGGAGGATGGAAAATGTCCATCCAGTGTGACTGCAGCTGTTCACTGTGGTTTAATCTTACAAAGTAATGAACTAACCTATAATGTGCTGTGTGTGTGTGTTTTGGGCTCATACAAGACTACTGGTACAACTATTTGGACAAAAAAACCCAAAATAGTTGGGCTACTCTTGTAAATATGAACAGATTCATTTATGTATTTGAACTCTGTCCATTTACAGATTGTGGGCTTATTCAACATGTGGTTTTTGGCTAAGTTTTGATTCCAAAATTGGTATCTCTGAGACTAATTAAGATCATTAGCATACTATTGAACATTTTCAAAACAATGTTATTAAGACCAAAATCTGATTTCTGTATTCCCTGCAGTTTTATTTGTGGTTTTTCTTTCCATTTGGAAGTGGAGCCAAGGTCACAGAATATTTCAATAACCTACAGTGGGTGGCTGCTAAATGTCATTCCCTTGAATACAATTACAACTTTAAAAAAAAAAAGAAAAAAATGCATTGTCCATTTGCTCTAAATGCATCTTTGATGGATGCTTCTGTATCTTTGTGATAGATTTTTTTCCCCCTCTCCCCTCTTCTATAACTCAATTGGATGAAGTCTTACATAGATGTAATAATCAATGGTGATATAAAATCAATTAGAAATTGGTCTGGCATCATGAAACTCAGATTCTGGGTCAGATTCTAGATGGAAGTAATAAAAGTGTTTAAACTTCTACACTACAAGGGGTTCAGGGGCTAATTTTCACTCAAAAGCATGATTATGCTTGTAATTATGCAGTACTGTTACAGCAGTGTAACTATTTGTGACACAACTCAGATCAAATCTTAATTTTTAGGATGAGCAATTTGGAAAAGGGGAATGACTTCTTAGTTCATCCTGACAATCCATACTTTATTTTGTACTCACGTCTGATATCACAATGATGGGTTTGCTTTTATTTGTCACATCTGTTTTCTGTGTCAGATATCCTTCAAATTGGGCAACACCTTTGGGCAAGTGGAATGATTTTTAAGTTGAGGCTGACTGGGGAAATAAAGGGGTTAGTAGATGTGCTTCTAAAAAAAAATGTGAATCACAGTAGTGATGGTACTGATTTGTTTATATTTCATTTTATGTTTAATTAGAGATGTTACAGGCTATTGTCCATCCTCCTCTCATTTTGTTGACACTTTTATGCCTCATACCTTTTAAAACTGTTCAATAAAATCCTGATTCTGCTGAAATCACTGCCAAAATACTAACTAATTTCAATAGGACAAATATGCATTGAAATAGAGAGGAAAGATGGTTGCTCTAACTGATCTCCCTATCTCCATTACAGGAGGTGATTTCCTGCTCTTTTTTGATACCTATCAGTAACACTAATATCTTCAAAATCCCAAATACAAAAAACACTCAAAAAACCCCCAAACAATAAACTAAACCACCACCACCAACAGTAATACCCAAACCAAGAAAAAACCCACAAGCTGTCCAGAAAGATGCACTTTACAGCAGAACTGGGATGACTCTTACATGAATGTTCTTGCATTGAATCATAGAATGTCTGAGTGATTTGGGTTGGAAGAGAACTTAAAGATCATCTTCTTCCAACCTCCTGCCGTGGGTGGGGACACTTTCCACAAGACCACATTGCCCAGAGCTCCATCCAGCCTGGCCTTGAACACTTCCAGGGATGGGGCATCCACAAATTCCCTGGGCAACCTGTGCCAGTGCCTCACTGCCCTCACAATACATTTTATAGACTATATATTTTAAACATATATATGTTTATATCTATATATGTTTATATTAATATATTTTATATCTATTTATCCATATCTATATCTATCTATAAATATATCTCTTTTAGCTATATATATGTATATTATATCTAGATAGCACACAATTATTTCATAAAGGTGAGCATTTCCTCTTTGCTCTGCACAGTGACCTGTTGATACCTATCCCATCTAATTCCTTTTCCTTCAAGATAGACCTGAGCAATAAATGCTACTGCACCCAAGTGGCAGAACAATAATGATAATAATTGCCTACATTTTATTTCCCTTTCTCTCTCTTTTGTGTATTTCCAGTTCTATTTTGCTTCAGCACAAATGGATGTGAAGGAAAAAAAAAGAAATTAATTAAAGTCACCTACTTACTGCTGTTTAGGTGATATGGTTAGAAATGTAGATTTTCTGTATAGTCAACAGAGAGCTTTTCCTAGGCAGTAATTCAGATGACTTCAATTGGAAGGCATGAATACTCACTTGGATATTTACATTTAATTAGATACTTTGTACTCTTTTACTGAAACACCTGGAGAAGAAAATTCATTGTGCCCTATAGTAACTAATATTTTTGAGCCTGAAATACTCCTTCGAATACACTGTAAATTTGGTGTTGCTTGGAGCATATTTTTGGGAGGGAAGATGATAGTTTGTAATTATGAACAAATATCAGCAGTAGCTCAGTATCTTTCTCCCTCAGGCTTTTCCTCTTCTTCGTATTCAAATCTGTTGCATCTGCTTGTATCATCCCAAAACCAGTTCAAAGCCAAGATTTTGAGGTTTTTTTTCTTGGCTCTCCCACCAATCTGTTTAACTGTTTATTAAGTGTCTATCACAGCAGTCTCTTTCTTACCCTGTGCACGTATTAGGAATCATTAGCTTTGTCACTAGAGGATAAGCATCCACATGGAAAAGCTCTGTAATGCACACAAGGTGCAGTCTATTGACATTACATCATATGCCTTGTTATATTACCAAAACAATTAAGTTATCTGAGTATCAACACTGCATGTACACATCACATCATTTTTTAATCAAAGCACTTAGCAGCAAAGAAATGAATAATTAAGAACACATAAAACTTATGCTGCCCACACAGTAAGTACATTATTCTTCTCAAGACTTTTACCTTAATAGACTATAAGCTCTTCAATGAAGGCAGATTTTTGCTGTTGCTGTCCCATATTTGTCTGTCTGTCATAAGAGGACCCTGTCTGCTCTATAGCAAAAATGGAGGAGGCCAATGATGACTTGTCTTAAGAATATGTACATGCATCCTGTAATTCTAATTCCATTCTAAGCTGATCATTATTCAGTCCTTGAAAATTTCTGATTATAACTAAAATAAAATTTTGATTTTTCACCGTCTGAGAAAATTTTTTGTCTGGTGGGAACTGCACTGAGACCATGTGAGAACTTGTGCCATGTCAGAGCAGTGTTATTCACATGGTGTTAACCATGAGGATGGTTTTGTTTGCCCTGTAAAATGAGCATACCAAGCTGGACACTACCCCAGATGAGCTTCCTGACTGGGAATAATGGCTAGCCCAGGGCAGCAAAGCAAATCTCTGCCACAACAGTGATAGTAAAAGATTTCAAAGTCATAGAAAATTCGGGGAGTTAGAAAGAAAGTTAGGCTTGGCAAGCCCTGGGAAAAGTGTTAAAAGTAGGCCCTGGGAAATGTTAGGCCTTGTGCTCACTGAGATCATGTGAAACTGAACCTGTATAGTCAGTATATGATAAATGATATAATTGTTAGATATGATTAGATGTAATTATTGTTTAAAGAATCATGAGAAACTATGTTAGGGGTTTGAGGGGGATCATGAAAAATTCATGCTTGGGTAAAATCAATGCATACAGAACAATGTAAGTTTAATAATTAATATGTATATAATTATATAATGATAGAGTATAAAAACATGTTCAGTTCAAAACCAAGATGTGTCAGATTTGGGTATGTGTACCCCTGACGCCCAGAGCTGTTCAGTAAAGCACCTTCATATAATCATTCTGTGATTATGTGTTCCTGAACGCTAACAGCAGGACATGTCATTGCTTTGTGCAGTTGGTCCTGTTCAGTTCATGACTTCTGCCACCAGCATTTTAGCTCTCTTCTTCCATGCTTCATCTCTCAGGCCATCTGTACATCAAGGTGACTTCTGAGTGTGAAGCCATAGCAGCCTGAGTTTTGACACAGTGATATCCATAGTCATGGATCAGTTCTGGATATGCTCCAGGAGACTTCCACTCAAGGGGCCTGTGTGTCTTGGCTGCACAATCTGTGAGGAGCCTAATTGGCACAGCTGCTTTCAGGCTGCTGTTGAGGAAACTTGCACCATGCCATTTACAGTGAGCTGCTACTCTAAAACCCTTTTTCTAAGCTTATGTTACTGTCTACATCTCAGATCCTGAGATTTCAAAGTTTGTCTTTCCTCTGGTTTTTCTCCATTTTACAAAATGTTGTAAATGCCTGGCACTAGGTTTTGTTATGTGTGCGTATGTACATATACTTGTCTAAAACTTTCGTAGCTAACAAAAGGAAGCTCAGTAGAAAAAGAAGACATTTTAGAATGTACAGTAAACATCTTGGGAAGGCTGTGAGGAGTTTCATGTATAACTTAAAATGCATATGTATTAAATAATTATTTAATCACTTTGGTTACTTCCATCTGTCCAGACTTCCATATTCTCTTCCATTTCCACAGCTGTAATTTGTATTCTCCTGCCATGCAGGTAAGGATGCACATAAGTAGATAATATAAATGTTGATTAATGGAAGGACCATGAATATTGTTTCTAAGGTAACCTTGCCTGCCTCTTGTCTTTCTTAATAATTGAACTTTGCCAAAGTCTGCCCTTATTTTTTTTTTAATCACTAAATTATTTCCAGCAAAGAGAAAGTAGTGGGTTCTTTTTGTTTTCACTTTATATGAATTATTAGAAATGAAAATTTCCTTTCCCAATGGATTTTTTTTTTCCCCAAATAATTTAGTAATGTTTTTTTGATGATGCTGAAACATGGCTTGTTTATTGTCCTGGAATGTTTGCTTAATATTTCATATACTCTGGAGATAATAAGAATTTAATTTCTGAATTTTTTTTTTTTTTCTGAGACTTACAAAAAGTGAATACTCCCCTTTCTGATTGAGAGTGCCTAAAATGTGAATTCTTACCCAATTTACTTCATGGTCATCTATGTAGATAAAGTCTGGTTCTGTTCTCATGCTCCTCAGTGTTTGTTCCTCACAAAACTGTGCTGCTTTATTTTGGGGTGTTACATTCACAATTCCAGTTTTCTGGAGGACCTCAAGTCGTACTTCTGTGCTCAGGGAAGTTCTATGAATACTTTGAATGTTGATAGCCAGGCTGTAGCTGGTAGTGTTATTGAGACACTACACTTAAAGCTGCCCAGAGGAGCTGTGGTCTCCCCATCCCTGGAAGTGTCCAAGGCCAGGTTGGATAGACCTCTGAGCAACCTGGTCCAGTGGGAAGTGTCCCTGAGCATGGCAGAGGGTTGAAACCAGATGATCTTTAAGATCCCTTCCAACCCAAACTATTCTGTGATTCTCTTGATTCCATGATTAAACATAAGGAGCAAGGAGGAGGGAAAGAAATGATCTGAAGAGGAAAATCATCCCACAGGATAAGTACATGCAGATCTTGATTCATAGAGGGATCTGGGTTTATGTGTGAAACATCAATCTTTTCTCAGCCTCTCTGTCCCAATGTCCTCAGCTGCAGAATAAGGTTAATAATATTTACCAGCCAGTGATAGTGGAACACTAATCTGTCAGAATGCATGCAGTAAAGCATCATTTCTGTGTATTGAGGGGATATCAGTGATGCTTCAGGCACTCAAGACCTGATCCCTATTTTCAGAGAGTGCTGGCAGAAACTACTTGGCATATTCCCAAGAGGGACAGCGTGACATCTTCACAGGGTGATACAAATTTACGATTGGAGCAGCTTGCCCGGTTTTCCATCACTGGTCCAGCAGGCGGGGTTGTTGGCGGCCGGGCCGGGTGCCGCTGTCCGCGGTGCTGGAGATCCCAAGCGCCGCAACTTTCGCGCCCCGCCCGACCGTGCGCCCACTCGGGCACGTTTCCCGGGAGCGCGGCCTCTGATTAAACTAACTCCTCCCTTCGGCTGCAGGAGCCCGTAGGAACGGGGGCCTTTTTCTCGCTCTTCATCCGCTCCCCTTCTTTTTTTTTTTTATTTTTTTTTACCCCTATAACAGAGCGAGCGGGCTTGCTCCGCCTGGGCTGTGCACGCTGCGGACTCCGCATCCCGGGGGCCTCAGTTCCAGCGGGATCTGCCCCCGCCCTCCCCCGGCAAACTTCGGGCGCCTCCCGCACCTCCCGGGACCGCGTTTGGGGGCTCCCGCCGCCCAGGTAAGAGGGGAGGGCGCAGGAGCTGAGAGCTGAAAAAAGGGATGGGGGCGGAATGCTGCGGTTTATGCCCAGCACAGCCCGAGCCGGGCCGGGGCTCGCCCCGGGGGCGGGGTGGGCGCGGCGGAGCATCCTCCTCCTCCTCCTCCGGAGCTTCTCCCGGGAGCGGCGGCCCCCGGAGCCGGCTGCTCTCTCGGCAGGTGCCTCCCGCTCGGTGACTTCCCCAAGTTTGGCTGGAGGTGGGAAAGCGGGAGAGATCGGTGAGCTCTGGGGACGCGGAGCCCAAGGGCGGCAGGGATAACACCTGGTGCGGAGTTGCGCTGTGCTTCCAGCTGGGCTGGTTCTGGGCATCCCTCGGAAACCTAATGCCAAAGCTAAGGGAGGAGTCAATAATGTGCTGTCATGAAGGAAGAGCACCGGTGTTTTGCTCATTTATCCTCTTCTACATACAATTTAATGCATCAAAATGCCAGTTATTTCAAATTATAGATCACAATATACCAAGCAGTTCAGCTCATAAAAGGTATTAGAGTGCAGTATGTAAATTGGAAATTGCACATTTCCTTTATTAATTTGGAACTAGCGTAATATATTAAATTTTGCTGAAGTTAATCGTAAGAAAAAAGTTAGGCAAGAAAGATAGCTGTAATTAGCTTTGGGAGAAGTAATACAAATGCAAATGAGTGTGATGATGACACTTCAGTACAGACATGTTGCACCAAGGAAACCCAACCTGACAAATTTAAGCTCTGTGCAACCAACTCAGAGGAGGCCTTTTTTTTTTTTTTATCTTTCTCATAAGTTTGGATAAGTGGAAGTATGTCCACTGCTACCTGTGTGTATAGATAAAACATTTATGGTCAAGAAGGAATATTAATACTCAAAATGGCTCCTAACAGAGGCCTATAGGATTGCAAAAATAAGTTCTAACTTTGTTAAAAATCTTGGGTTAAGGGTTTCCCAGCTGTAAATCCAGGGAAGTAACTATCCTTCTAGCCAAAGGTATGGCTGGCCATTTAAAGCTATAGATACTGGGTTATTTATTTCAGATTTAACCTACATAAAATGCACTTCATTAACAAAAATGCTTGTTGTAAACTCAACCATATTTTATTCTTAATGCTATAGAAATTAATGATGGAAATTAATTTTGGAGTTACATGTTACTTGTTACATTTCAGGTACTTTATACCTGCTACACATTTCACTATTTCTGTGGCATTTTTTTGTACAGCTGGATACAGCAAGTACATAGGGTATTGCTTGTGATTATTACACTTCTGTAAGCCAGAAGCACAGAGGCAAAATTATGTAAATTATTGATTCCCTTGCCTCATGTCTCCTGCTGGATGGTGAGAAATAGGTGCTCTCTACTGCATCTCAAATCTGCTGCAAGTAGGAGGTGTTTACCTGCATCTTCCCATCCAAGGCTCCATCAACAGTGTCAGTCAGAGAAATGACTGAATGATTAACTGAATGAGAGTGATTAATATGGGCACAGGATATTCACAAGGCTGTTGCCATAACTCACAGTTACAGTGGACATTCAGTTAACAGCCTTGGTAACATTCATAACCCATGTATCATTGTGGAAAACTCAGAACACCAGATGTAAAATTTCTTTTTAGTTAGTATGTAGAAATTGGGTGTAAATGTGTGTCTTTTCTCTCTTAAATGACCTTTGCCTGTATGCAGAGGACTGCCATGTGATTTGTATGTTGCTCAGGCTACTGTAGTCCTTATATTGTAGTTATGGTGTGCTGTTTCTCTGAGTAGTTATCAATTTCTGTTGCACATTTTACTCTGGCTTCAGAATGAATTAAAAAAATATCTCTTCTGATGTCAAGTGTAGTTCTCAAAATCAACAGAAAATATTATATGCTTATAATGAAAGTGCCTTTATTTCAAAATTCTTCAATTATTCCACAGGTAGGTTGTAAATATCAGAATAAATTTGAAAATCCCACCAATCCTATTTCTTAAAGAAACAATAAGGAAAAGAAATAACATTATGGATGAAAGCCACTTCTTGATATGTTTTTACTGAAATTGCTGGAAGTATGTTGAATTTTTACTGAAAAAGTTGGATTGATATTTCCAATGCAAATTTTTGTACAGGTTCAAGTACTAGGTGGGTGTTATTACCTTCCTTTGTCCCTCCTTGACTTCTTGTTTGTGCTAAAATTAAGTTTCCCAACAGTGAGATGTCACCAGGCTTTTTCACAAGTAGCAATTGAAATCTCTTAACACGCCTACAAAGCTGAAAGCCAAGCCATCTATTTAAAGAGTGTTTTGAAACGGTGCTTTTCTTTGTTGGTTATCTGGGCAGTGGAGAAACAGTTTATCTGACACCAATTCCCTTGGAATATTTGGGTTTTTCTGTGGAATAACTGATCTTAATGAACGTGGGGAATTGGCATCAGATTAAATCTTTATCCATGATTCAGCTCAATGAAAAAAGTCAGGAGTGCCTTCAGCTCCAGGGCTTTGTCTTTAAACACTGAGTGTAGAGAACCTGTTACAAGGTCATCTAGAAGTTATAAGCACAACAAATGGCCTCCATGAAGTCTCCACTGATGAAATATGAGAGAAGGACAAAGAAATCTGCACCTTTGTAGTGAATAAAATCCCTGGAGCCCAAATACCTCTATCTGAGTACCACAGTCACAATGTCTAGTGTCTAATCTCCTCCTAGTGCATGTTTGAGGGAGGGAAAAGTTCTTGGCAGAAAACAGAACAGTACCAGCCTTTATGAAAGAAAGATAAGCACACTGGAGCTGAGGCAGGAGCCACAGAAAAGTGTAACATGACATCAGGGGTTAAATTTAGGTGAAAGTGGAAAAATAATGGCAGTCTTCATCCAAAAAATCCCCTAAGTCAAGGTGTCAAAATGAGATATTGCTTTTATTACACTGTACTGATGCTCAGGCATTGATTTTTCTTTTATCAGCTGGTCTGTTTCTCAATCAGCAGAATTTCTTCATCATCTCTACCTTGCACCTCACAACTTCATAGGGTTTGACTGGGAGTCATGACTGGGCTTCTGGAAGGTAACATGCCCTTGGCTGTGAGAAAAACAATATTAAATATTATGTTGATTTTCACAGTATAATCTTTCCTTTTCTAACTTGTTTTCAACCATGATTTGGAAAGTGCTCTTGCTTTTTTTCATTAAGACTGCTTTCAAAACCCAGGACCCCCAACAATGCTAGTTTTTCTTTTAAATAGAAGACAAAACTCCCACAGCAATAAATCCAAACTAATGGTTGCAGAAGCTTTTCCTTCCCTCTTCCTTCCCTGTAAACAAGAAATTTCTGTTACAGAAGCACACTTAGCTGGAGCCTAGAGTCAGAGATACAAAATACTGAATGAACAATGGATTTAAGGTGGTACATTCTCAGGAAGCTTGGTCAGAATAAAGATCTCTTCAGGTCACAGAGGGTGTCTGCCCTTAAAGGTAGAAGTTTCTAGCTCTCATGAATCAGGTCTTTAAAATCACAAGATGCAATATATGCATAGGAAAATTACTCAAAGAATTTATTGAGGATTTTAAAATTTATTAGCCACTATACTTTTTATCTTATGGAAGCCCAAATAGCTAAACTCTGCAGAGATCCTTTAAAACAGATGTAAGCATAATTCCAGTAAATATAGGAAACTGCTAGACTACTCTCAAAACAATTTTGGGTAAATTATGCACTCTGAACACATGAAGGTATGATTACTGGTATGGGTGGAACATTGACTGTCTTTTCCCTTGGGATTTATGCCTACTTGGATTTTACATTCTCAACACAACAAGAAAAAAAGAAAGTCCTAACCAACTGTTTCCATTCCTGTTGGTACTCCCACTCAAAAAATTAGGTGATTTTTTGACTTTTCCCATTCTTCACAGTTATTCTGCCCTGTTTTTCTGTTTGTTTTTTTTTTTTTTTCCAAGTCCATCAAAATTAGTTTAGGTCAGGCAGGGGGGTTTACAAGAATAACTGTGTGAGTGTTACTTGTTAGTGGCAATAACGTAAAATAATGTAAAATAACGTAAAAATACCTAGCATATAGGCAACTGTAATTTCTTAGCTATACTAGATGATGCTTCACTGAAATGTATTCAATAGATCATCCTCCAGCTGTTTTTCTAAGCAGTCCTGTACCATATAATTACAAACACAGATGAAATAGCACAAGTGGGACTTATTCTTTTGTTGAAGGTTAGGAGAGGTGTCAGGCTTTGATGAACCTACTCAGACTTTACCACCCTGCTTGCATGCACCTGAGGAGATCCTCAAGTCAGTCTGGCATCTCCCATTCCTCAGTTGCTCTCCACAAAGACTTGCAAAACTGTTGGTTGCTGTGAGAGACTGAATAATTGATTTCTGGAGCCATGCTCCCAGTTTGGGGGAGCTGGAACGTGGCTGTGCTCCTGCACTCCCTGGAGAACACAGGACTGCTCGGTTCCTGGGCAAGTTCCAGCAGCAGTTCAGCATTCCTGTTTGTGTATCAGCATTCCTGTTTGTGTATCAGCATTCCTGTTTGTGTATGAGGCATCCAGATACTTCAGAGTGGTTTCCAGTCATTAAATATACATATGACACTCATGCAGAGAGTCATTATACTGTCTCTTCTGATGGGAACAGGGATTTTTTTTTTTCCCCCTTATTTTTTCTTGTTGAGTCAGAGCAAAGGGCACACCTTGAAAATTCCCCTACTAAATTCCAGCACTAAGAAGAGAAAGTTTGGGTTAGAGCTTGTTTGCTGAGCCATAGGATCTGCCTTCATCCTTCTAAGCAGCAGGCTAAAATGTGTCAGCACACTTGCACTGAAAAGTCTTTATGTTGCTTTGGTCACCTCAGCAAGCTTGGAAGTTTTGCTTCCAGCCTCACCAGACCAAAAGGCACCCCTAGAATGTCTCTTCTAATTTTGCTTCCCCATCCACCAAAAACAAAAGTGAAGAGCTGATTTAGCCGAATTTAAAATCCCAGAAGGAAATTTAAAATCCCAGAAGGAAAAAAATGTAAATTACAACCTCTGTGGGCTTCTGATATGTGTTAGAGACAAACCAGACCACAGCAGCATGTTCAGGACATGAAAGATGGGAAAGTGACACCACAACATCTACTATTTATTCCATTTTACAGAAATTTATTTAGCCAGTGTGGTGCCCCCCTTTCTCCTTCAAAGTGTAACACAAGAAAATACATCTTAAACTTCACTATTTTGTGAAATCTAAATAATCTAAATCATCTAAATGTAGAATGGAGAAAAGAGATCAGAATAATGAATGCATCAGAGAAGTGCAGATGTTTAAGCAGAATATTTTGCCTCTGCTCCTTTGTTTGTTGTGGATCCTCATTTTAGGCATTTTTCTCACAGGATTTGGTGGTTTTTTAAAATTTTTGTTTGTTTGTTTTTTGTTTTTTTTGTGTTATTTGTTCTAATCTTTCAGTATTATTCTCCATATGTGTTTGAGATCAAAACAGTTATCATCTCAATTTAATTTAGTACACCTTTCTCTTTGTGATGGGCTGCTATTTCAGAGTGTACAATGCCACTATTAATCATCATAAAGAAAATGCATGAAAACAGTCCAAAATATGTGTCAGGCACTTCAAGGTGATGGATGCACAATAGATAGCCCCATTATTATCACTCAGTAACTTGAAAACTTTTGGTCCTCACATTTTCTCACTTTAAAACATCATTAACTTGTTCATGGGATCCAATACTTTGTGAAAAATGTATTACTCTCCCACTCTTTTTCCTCATCCTTCATGCTGTATTGACAGAGTAAGTTACCTGAAATTTCTTAATGCATACTAAGTTTATTTCTCAGTGTATGAGATAGCAAAGAAAACCAAAACAAATAGTTTTATGGAACAAAAGTCAATTATATTGATTTTGATATGTTAATGCAAAAACAGATTTTATGAGTGATTGTAATTAGGGAACTTATGTTTATTGGTCACAGTTTTATTTACTCCTTGGATTTATTCTTTTTTGTGAGTCAGAAACACTTAAAGACTGAAATATCCATGTTGACTGAATATAGCTGATATTCTTCTTCTTTTAGGATTGTTACAAAAGCTAGACAAACCTAGTGAGATTGACCAGAGAAGCCCACTTATATTTCCCAGACAGAACCACTCACATCATCTAATCTAACCATTTAGGAAGTAAATGGTTGCAGTTTCCACAACCATTTTCTGCTCTCTATAGTGATACAGCCAATTCCTGTATCAGAGACTATCATCTAAATAACTGGATGAAAAATCTTAAAACCAAAATTCATCCAATATTTAAACTTACTATTGCAAAGGAAGGTTTTTGTTCATTTTGGGAAAAAACCCCATATAAGTCTTAGTGAAATTGCCTTGAAGGTTCATAGTGTTTCATAAAAGTGAAATTGATAAGTTTCTATAGACAAAAGAATAGAAAAAACTATGTTTGTAAAGACCCAGCTTAAAACATACTTGCCTTCATTCAGGAACCTTTAATTCACAGTTACAGTATGTCTGCAGGTGATTTTTTTTCTCCTAACAGTATATATGTTTCTTTCTTTATAAAATTTATCTGATGTTAAAAAAGTTCAATCTTAAAAATATTGCAACTCTTACATTTTTCACTTTAAATTTTAATCAGAAAGTATGGAAGAATCAATAGCTAAACTTTGAAAGGTTCTGAAAGAAAAACTGATTATAAGTTAGTGAATTAGTGATTTAATATGTTACTGAATAATCAATAATTGCTATCAGATGTTCTGAAAGGCTCTTACTAAATATGTTTTGGGAAATTTGTAATTCCATGACGAAGTTTCAGGCAGGCATGCTGAACTGAAGAAGACATCATCAGTGTCACAGACAGTGGATTGAGTGCAGCCTCAGCAGGTTTTGCAGATGACACCAAGCTGAGGGGTGTGGCTGACACTCCTGAAGGATGGGATGCCATCCAGAGGGACCTGGACAAGCCCAAGCAGTGGCCCATGGGAATCTCATGAGGTTTAACAGACCAAGTCCAAGCTGCTGCACCTGGGACAGGACAACCCTTGGTACCAATCCAGGCTGGGCATGAACAGCCCCAGAGCAGCCCTGGGAGAAGGACTTGGGGGTGCTGGTGATGAGAGGCTGGACATGCCCCGGCCGTGTGCGCTGGGAGCCCAGAAACCCCCCGTGTGCTGGGCTGCATCCAAAGCCCCGTGGGCAGCAGGGCAGGGAGGGGATTCTGCCCCTCTGCCCCTCTCTGCTCAGACCCCACCTGCAGGGCTGCATCCAGCCCTGGGCTCCCAGCACAGCAAGGACAGGGAGCTGCTGGAGCCGGGCCCGAGGAGACACCAAGGTGATCAGAGGGATGGAGCAGCTCTGCTGTGAGGAAAGGCTGAGAGAATTGGGATTGTTCAGGCTGGAAGAAAGAAGGGTTTGGGGTGACCAAATTGTGACCTTCCAGCACCTGAAGAGAGCCCACAGGAAAGATGGAGAGAGACTATTTACAGGGCTCTGGAGTGACAGGACAAGGGGGAATGGGTTCAAACTGACAGAGAGTAGGTTTAGATCAGGTATTAGGAAGAAATTCCTTACTGTTAGGTTGATGAGGCACTGGCACAGGAAAAGCTGTGGCTGCCCCATCCCTGGGAGTTTTCAAGGCCAGGCTGGAGAGGGCTTTGAGCAACCTGGTCTAGTGGAAGGTGTCCCTTGGAACTCAAACCCTTCTAAGGTTCTATGATTCCCTGATTTTCAGAAGCCCCTATTCTGATGTCACAAGGATCTGTGCTCCAGCAGTGGATTTGCCACCTCAGTTGAGGCATGGCTGTCTCCAAGCTGACCCATGTCCTAGGTTATCTGTCCAGCTCTGGGTGGGAGCTCATGGCTTTTCACCTTCTGTGCACAAAGGCGGTGTCTGGCAGCTTGGAGTGAGGAGCAGGATTGCTTTGGGCCAGCGAGGGCAGCACTGGAAACCTGTGTGTGGTATGGACCCTGTTTTGCTGCTCTTGTATTGCATCTGAATTTACACAGACAAAACACTGCTGATACTGCAGGGAGGTCCTCATCAGATAGTATCTGGTTCCACAGATGGCCCTCTGAGGGAGCTTGTATTCGTAATGTCTTTGGTAATGCACTAACAGAAATGAGGTTAAAAAATACAGTCTTTGTAACAGGCAAAGTAAGGCATCAGTGATAAATTCAATTATTTTAAATGCATCAGACCAGGTTCTGATTTCAGTTACGTGGATATAAACAGGCCTGCTGGTACCATAGACTTTTGTGCATGCAAGGGAGGTCAGAGTCTTATCTCAGGGATGTAAAAATTCATCTACTTTAGACTTTATGATCTGTATTAACAAAAGGTAGTCTGTCCTTGCACTTTTATTAGACATCAATATTTAAAATACTTATAGGATATTTTGTGGGATTGGTGATTTTTATCAGCATTTTTGAGTTTTATTTTTTTTCCATGACTACATAATTCCAAACATTTAATGTACCTGCTAAAACTCTTGTATCATGTTGCCATTTCAAAGAGATCTAGCTGATTTGTGAGGCTGGCTGTATTAACAGTAGCCAGAGAAGCCATTTAACCTTTTCTACTATCTCAACCAAATATCTCATAGATGCTGTGTGGAGAGGAAATCTATTCTTTAAATATAGTTAAGTGACTAAATTTACTTAATCTGCATTGGTAACTTCCACTTTTAAAAGGCAAGTGACATTCCCATGATTTGTCCAGAAGCTGGAATATTTTTTTGTCATTTGCTAAGGATTTACAGAGTGCATGCTTTCATAGAATAAATGTTGTTTTTTTTTTAAAAAAAATATAGCTTTGTAGAGAAACTTATAAATTAATTATACTAAAAAGGATACTTGAATCTATATAGTTAATATACTCAGTGATTCAAACAAGACAAAAACATATAAAATAATGCAGGCAGTAACAAAAAAGAAAGCAAAATACATAGAAGTTGTTGCCACCCACAAACTAAATTCTGCAAAGCCTGTGGATTTGAATGGATCACACCATTTAGATGGCAACAAATCTATGGAAATGCAGCTGAAAGCCTCCCAGCTTTTCATGCCAACACTACTTCAGCAGAAGTTTCATCTAAACAAACTTCAGACTTTGTTAGAGTCCTTTATATGACAGATTTATCCATGTTCCCTGATTTCCTGCCAACTGACTGCACCTGGTTCACTCTAAATTAGTTACAGTTAATTGTCAATAAATGTGAAGAAGGTCCTCTTGCCATTTTCTCTTGGCTGTGAAGCTGGTGAGTCTTATGGCTATTTATCAGGTAGAGTTATACATGCAGGTTTAGAGGAGAAAAAAAAAAAGGAGTAAAACAGAGAGTGGTAATAGGTGTTTTATTGATTTGTTTCCATTGTGCATTTTGGTGTAGGATATGTGTGAGCACAGCTGCATTAAGGTTGAGATGTTATTTAATTCAGCTGACTCCTGGTTGGATGGGCTATAAAGGGTGTGGGAGGTAGGTTGGGCTTTTTTCTGCTTGTATAGGGAGAATTGTTGATGTAGAAAAAGTAGTGAGAAGGAAGAGCTACAGGTAAGTTTTTATTTCTTTCTTAGTTTAGTGGGTTTTTTTTCTCTTGTGACAGCTTTGGAGGGTAATGTAAAAAGAGATTCTTCTCAGTGGAGTTAGAGTAATTAATAAATACTTTTGTCCTTTTGGAGGATGTGATTTGTGTATCTTTTGGCTTTCCTTCAGTGGGCCTTGCAAAAACAAAAATTTGCTTTTCAATTTATTTTTATTTTTTGTGTAACTGTAATTTCTGTTTTTCTCTTTGCAAGTTAATTAAAGGAAAGGTAGAAAAAAGAAGACTTTTTCTGTCCTCTGCCTCTCTAGACCTGTTGCACCTGCTGTTCCTACTGATTTGACATACTTATGGCTTGATTCTGTCTGTGGTCATTTTATTCCCATATTTTGAGGGGCTGAAGCAGCTCGAGTGTAAACCCAAATTCTGTAAAGGTTAATTACAGACTTTCTAGTTAAGGTTTTTTTACTGTAATGTACTTCTCTTTCAGAAGAAGTATTCTTTAATTAAAAAATGTGTTTATTTGAGATAAACCTGTTTGCCTGCACCTGTGTGAAAAGTGAGGCTCAGGATTCAGGGGGGATTAATGGTTTTGAATCTGAGGCAGTTTTCTGCTTCTATAATAAAAGCATCCTGTTGAATTTTCCTTGGGAAGTGGAAGCTCTAGTTTGAACTTTATATGTTCAATATATAGTTATATGTATAATATATATAGCTATATATAATATATATAGCTATATATAATATATATAGTTATATATGTGTCAGTTCCTGTTCTTTGCTTCTTTCCCTTTGCAAATTATTTTATTGAAGACAAGAAATATGACAAGAATAATATCTTTAAGGCTTAGATTCCTTCCTTCTCTTTGGAGTTTTGTGCTGTTGTGTAGTGTATAGCTTTCACCCACTCCCTGCAGCCTCTTCTGCCTTGCTGTTTCTTTTAGGGATGCTCCTGTGTTGGGAAGAAATTTGATCTTGGATCCAAAATAAAATCTTACAATTTTTGCTTCTTTTGTTTTTAATTGGAATCCTATGGATATGGTGTCTAGGCTTCTTCCTAGTAAGGTGGCTGTTGTCCTCTGTCTACTAGTTATGAACTTTGAAGCCAAATAGTCTCTTTTAAAAAAGTTAAGCATTTCCTGATGAGGTTCTGATACAATCACAGAATGGTTTGTGTTGGAAGGGACCTCAAAGATCATCTTGTTCCATCCCCCTGCCATGCTCAGGGACACCTGCCACTAGACCAGGTGGCTCAGGGCCCCATCCAACCTGGCCCTGGACACTTCCAGGGATGGGGCAGCCTGTGCCAGGGCCTCACAAGCCTCAAAGTGAAGGATTTCTTCCTAATATCTACCTACTCTTTTATAGTGTGGGGACATTCCCCTTTGTTCTATCCCTACGTGCCCTTGGAAAAAGCCTTTAGGTACTGGAAAGCATCTTAATGCTTCCTTAGTAGTAATATTTATATTGCAGCTAGCAGGGCTGTAGATACAAATGCCAGCTTTTTGTGGAACTCTATCTTTCTGTAAGACACAGTCACAACAAAAATTATCTTGGACATTTTAATTAATTGTAACGTAGGTAAATAACTAATTGAATACCATCTGTTTACTTGGGCTGAGCATCAAGAATGTGTCTGTTAGTTTGAGGAAAGAATATTCATGAAACAGAACATCTCTTTTTCAAGATACTGATTGTACAAATCTATTTCTTTGGCCTTGCAGTGGTAGTATGCATATACTTTTATGACATTTATTTGTATTTATTGTTCTACGTTTTTTGCTTTGGAATTTCCATTTTCAGTTGTTGGCTTCTCCTTTCCTGGGGGGGTTAAATAGTCCAAGAGAAACAAGGCCAAAACAAAAAGAAGCTTTTTAGCATTCCTCTCCCTTCCCTATGCCTGAGAGGGGGACAGAGAGGAACTGTGTGTGCTGGCTGGGGAGGGCACTGTTTTGCTGGAATAACAGCAGCTCTAGGGGGCCTCAAACAAGCTCTTCACAAGAAAATCCAGGTGTTTGTAACAATGGAGAGGTTCCCCTATGCAAAAGGATTACCCTGCACAACCAGTTTTGAAGCAAAAGAGAGTTTTCAGTCTGAACAGCTACAGGAAGTGCAGGGGCAGATCCTTTGTGATCTGGGTAGGTGATTAGAGCACTGATTAAATGTAAAAGTGAAAGTTTGAGGGTCACAGCAAAGAGGAAAAAATACCCCTTTCATTTAGCCAGTCAACCAAAACCCCTTCTTGTAAGAGCTTCCAGTGCCTGCCTTCCCTGCATAGCTGGGGATAGGTGAGAAACGGAGAAAATGAAGTACAGTGTTCTACCTGTCTGCTTTTGTAGTCTTCCTTAGGTTTTATTCTGTAAATGGGATTTTAAGTTGCATAAAGCAGATATTTTTCACTGGAGATTACATATCAGAATTGAGGATTATGGATTATAATTTGTTGAACCTTTTGTTATGGATGGATGCTGCGTTCATGAGTTTGGAAAATAGCATCTTTAAAAAGAAAAATTGCTGTAATATCAACATTAAAAGTATGTCTAATCAGCCAAGTGCCTATCAGCCACTTCTGTTAGTGTAGTGTTTTCCCTGTTTCTTTTCCAAGTTGTTTTTTGTTTATTTTTTAAATTGTTCTGTTCACAAGGATTTTATAGCTCTTTATAATGGGAAAAAAAAATACAAGAAACTTTTACAATAGCATGTTTTTAAAAACAAGTGCTGCAAGATTTCCCACATGTTGGATAAATTTCCCAAATATTCATATACCAATTTCTGTGGTAGTTGCTTATGCTTTAGACTAGAAATGACATTGTATTTTTTCCAGCAAGTCCTGTGTCATTGGTACAGTTCTGTTAAATCAGTATTTGATCAAACAGATCTTCTGAAGGAGCAGATCTGAGTCAGAGTGCTATAAGAGGAGGTGTGGTGGGGAATAATAAATAGGTAAATGTTGCCAAAGCCAGTAAAGATGCTCAGAGAAGCTGTGGAAGTGCTCAAAGCTGGGTTGGATGGGATTCTGAGCAACCTGGTCTAGGGGAAGATGCTCCTATGGCAGTGTTGGAAAGAGATGAGCTTTGAAGTTGCTTCCAACCCAAATCATTTTATAGTATGAAAAATGTTGTGACTGGAAGATGTAGTTGGTCCCTAAAAGCCCACAATGAGAAGCAACTGCTAACACATCCCAATGTTTTAAACCCCAAAATTAAAAAAAAAAAATAAAAAAATCAAGTTTTAAGTTAATTGAAGGGTTTTGCATCAGGAAATTTTCTGTGCTATACAATAACACTTCTAAGAGATTCAGTGAAGTGCTGCTTGCTCAGGACTTTTAAACGGGTGGATTTGAGGTGTGTTTTGGTGAAGTTCAGGCCCTCTGTATGAAAGGAAAACTCAAGCATTTTCAAAGCAGCTTATTTTGATTTTGTAGTGGCCTATGAGGTGACAGTCTTGAGCAAACAGTCAAGGAGGTTCTGAATGAAAAAGCATTTTTACCTGCGAGTATTTATTGAAGTAGAGTTATAGGTTTGTACTGAGGAAATTGATGGGAATTTTTTTCTTCACCCAAAGGTATATTTCCCAAGAGTTATAACTAAAACATTCAATAATATTTCTTTATATAGCATCCAATAATGCAATGGCTGGAAGACAAGGAAGTGGCAGAATAGCTGGGTGGATGCACTGGATATTGGCAATAATTCTGATGCTGTGGGGTCACCAGATCAGTGGACAAGGACAAGGTAAGTGAAGATCATTTACTGCAATTTGCTGTTGGCATAGTATTGCATAGCATTGTTTAGAGAAAGAAGGCTGTGTGATCAAGGACTGAACTCCTGTGAACTGCTGACGAGAAATAGGGATATAAAAATCTGAAGGACTTCAATTGAGAAGTCAAATTCTGTTTGGAGAATATTGTTGTGATGCCTTCAGGGATTATCCAGGTGCTTGAATCTGTTTTCGTGTGCTCAGTGATTGAAGTGTGCCTTGAAATAAATTTTCCTTTGGTATCTGTTGTTGGCTCTCTAGGTGTGGAGAAGCAGCAGTTTAAGAGATTATAGACATGGATACTTTGTGTTTTTTAGCTGTGATTTCTGCAATATTCAGAAAGGCTTTTGTGGCCATGCTGTAAATAATTTTCCTGTTACATTTCTGTCTCACTCACTGATGGTGGTGCATAATAACAGCTGTAGGGATGCAGACAGGCAAAAGAAAGTCGCCTTGGGTTTTTGGTTTTGAAGAATGAAGCATTATTGTGTGTTTCTGATCTAAGGGCTGCTAACAAGAGAGGTAAAACCAGGCTATTGTACTTTTTAATATACATATTTAGAATAAAAGAGGTTTGTGTGTTGTGTCAGACTTTGAAAGGGGGAAAATGTCATTTTGAGCCACTGAAATTAAAGACAAGCAGGTAGACATTCCTTTTTGAGGAATTCCTTTATCAGGCCTTCAGGAAATACATGTAACATATGGGCTAAGATTTCCACATCCTTGCTTTACTCCTCAAGTGTGGAAGATGCTGAATATTTTTCTCTAGAGCCTCTCTGTTCTCTGTTACTCCAGTCACTGGTTATGTGCATGATGCTGGGTAGGGTGTGAGCCTTTGCCAGGTGCATTTTCCCAGGCAGTCTGGGCTGCAGAAAAAGTTCTTGGCTGTTGGGAGAGAAATGGTGCTCACTCTTGCTTGGTGCAGTTTTAGAGGTGGGAACTGAGGGTAAACTGTGCATTGCAGTTCTGCTGGAAACATCTGTGGAACTTCTGCGTGTTTCCTCCACAGACCCTAAAAGCCAGCCTGGCAGCCTATGTAGGACTTCAGCAGGAGAGTGTCAGGTATTTTTGCAGCTTTTCTGTGATATAATTTGCATTTGTACAAAAAGGAGGTGTTGCTTTTCTGAAGTGTCCATTTTGACATTATAGTCTTTGAACTGGAAAACCAGATATACCTGAAGACTGTTCTGTGGTATTGTTCTAAAATGTGATGGGTATTGTGAATTTTTCAGTTTTATGAAATACTGGTGAATGGCATTGGGAAGAAACACAGATAGAGCATCTTGAAAGTGTTTGTTTTCAAAGTGGGTGATGTGAGGGCACTTGTGCTGTGAAATATTCTTTATGTGGTTCTAAACCATGTGTGAATTTCTGGCTGATGACAAGATAGTCTTGATCTGTGAGCTGACCTTTAGTCATGTGGTTCTCTGTGGTTCTGTTTGCTAATAACTACCCAATTGTAACCACCTAAAAACTACCAAACTGTAGGAAAATTAAAGTAGTGTGACAAAACCCTCTAGAATGCAAAATGTCTTCCTAAAATTAGTGATAACCCTTAGTGAAAAGGCTTATGGACCATGATCATGTTATTTTGCTTTAATTTGAAATAACTTTAAGTTGTAATGTAGCTTTTGAATATTAAGTACCTCTAAGAAGGTCTAGTATTACGAGACTGGCTGTGTTTCAGTCTTTGTAGACTCTGTACTCTGACAGAAGTGTAGTGTAGACTTTTGAGCATACACTTAAAGCAACTTCTGTGCATTGCTTGAACCTTCACTTGAGAAATATTAACTTTTAATGGCAATGAAGTAGTAAATTATAAACAAGGAACAAGTATTTTTTTGGCATAATTGCATACACAGGGTATTTAAAAAAATGCAACCCCCCTAGGTTTCTGGATATATCTGCAATTTTGCTGTGGGTTTCTGTTAACACTTAATTTTTCTAAAGTAAAAAATAAAGCCCTTTGAGCCTGCCTTGCAGGAACCTGAGAAATGTAATTTCTGATTAATTTGAGTAAAATTAATATTAATTATAAAATTTGGTTATTCAGAGTCTATCAGGACAATAAAATGAAGAGATAATGATTCTGTGTCTGGGCATAGAACCAAAAGTGTTTAAAAGCCATATGGCTGCATTTAAAGAAAACAGCTTCTGAGTCACATAACTTCAGTGTGAGTGGGTTGCTATGGAAGTCAGAAAGAAATCAACATTTGTTCCACTTCCATTTCCAATCAGAATAGTAAACTTAAATCGAAAACTCTTTGTTTTTCAACAGATCTTTCTATCTGTCTCTTTTTACACATTAACCCAACCCAAGAACTGTCTGGGTTTTGAAGTCCATGGGGCTGCATCTTTTTCTGTTCATGGGTAGCTTGTGACTAGATACTTCAGTCTACCCAGTGTAAGTGTCCAGTAGAGACTGGAATAAGGAAGGAACTGTTTTAATTTAATTTACACTCTAGAACAATAGACAAATGTGTAGTTTTTTATATTTTGGATCCTTTCTGCTTTTCTCACTTACCTGAATATTGCAGGTTTACTCCTCTGTCTTTAGAGGAGTAAATATATTTTGACCTATGTTTTGTACACTTCATTAAATTTAGAAAAGGACTTATCTCTAACATGGAGTCCTGAGTAAATTGAAGAGTATTTTGAAGCAGACTTGTTTTTCTTGGTGAACTTAGAAACCATATATCTGGAAGTCTGAAGTTACTTGAACAATAAGCAGGTAATTACTGTTCAGTGATATCCACAAACAGTGTTAGTATTGATATTTAAGACAGAAGATGAATAAGTAGTCCTGGAATCTAATAACATTCAGACTTGTAAAAGTGAATGTTGCTTAATATCTGGAATTTCACTGCTGTATAGATGAAGCAGGTGCTCTCTTTGAAGCTCTAGGGATGCTGGATAAAAGTGTCTGCTCTCTGAAGTACACAGCAGTAGTGCTGGTGTTCTTGGATGCATGCTTCCTGCCCAAGATGTGCCTTTCAAATATTTTTTTTTTTTTTTTTACAGAGCTGTCAGGGTACAGTGTTGACAGGTTGCTTTATTTAATGATCAAGCATAAAGGCTGTGCAATGTGCTGCAGCCAAGAGGCTTCAGAGCTCAAACAATGTGCTAGAAAGCAGTGGGTGTTGCTGGCTGGCCAAGCTCTGACCTCCTCCCTGCAGGAACTTTTTTCCCCCCAGCCAGGCCTAATGGGGGAAAAGCACCTTAACTTTTGAATTTAAACAGTGTTGTGTGTAAGTATGCAGTATTTTTGGTTTCTATTTTTGCATTTTGTAACTTTAACCAATGATAAAGCAGACAGCATTATGACTAACTTGGAATATACATGAGTTTATACCAGTGTACCATCAGAAAAAGAGAAAGGGAGTCTTTGCTGGACTTCAGTCAAAATGTGGATGTTTATGCTGAGGACAAACATTCACACTGCTCCAATTTCACCTTCTTTTGTCTGTGCTGCTGACAAAGCCCAAATGTTCCTCAGAAAATACTCCAAAACCAATGAGTAATGATGTCTTCACTCAGTCCTGAGATTACTGTGGCTTGTTAATAGTGGGAAGGGAGGCAGATTGAAGATACCTGAGATGTCTTCCCAAACCCATCTCTGGTGATGTGTTTTGACTATGAAGACTGAGCTGTGGTGTTTATTTCCAACTGCTGCACTTTGCTGTGGGCTAAAGCAGCTGTGTGTATCTTTCTTTAGCTCAGCTGTCTCTCTGACAAGGTAAGGAAAATTATTTTGTATATATGGAGTGTGAATGTGTGCACATATACGGTTTTATGGTACTAAATGACTGACAGTGATTTTGGCTCTAAGAAAATATGTAAAACCAGAGAAATAAAAACGCTGTAGAAATCAAGTGTCTTGGAACTGGTTCTAAATTCCACACCTCAGCTAATCTGAGATGGTACATGGGTGCTGTGGTGCAATGATTTACATTCAGCATTGCCAGATCTGCCAAGCTCTTGTGTGTAACCTGGCTTGTGACTCCCTGTGGGAAGAGGAGCAGCCCCATGGGGACATGGAATGGGATCCAGGTGGCACTGCTGCCTCAGGGATGCTGCCCTGTGCACATCCAGCTCACCCAGCCCATCCAGAGAAGTTCTGTGGCACAGCCCAGCAGGGTAAGATGGGCTTTCATGCTCAGAAGAAGAAGGTGAAGTCTGTTCTGGGTGTCTGATGTGAGCTGACTTGCAGGTTTTTGTTTTTTTTTTAATGGCAGCTTCTCCAATCTAAAAATCAGTCCTCTTACATCAGTCTTTTAAACTCACCTTTAAATAAATGAATGTGCAAAACTGCAGGTAATGTATTAATGCTTTAAAAAGCATTGAGTCTCTGACAGACCTGTGCTTGGATCCAAATCTAGATTAAACCCCAGTGACAAACTTAAGCAGTCTTTGCTTGTGCACTACCACCTGTTACAAAATCAGGTGATGCAGTAATAATTTGGGATAGGACAACCAAAGCTCTCCAGGCATGTTGTGTTACATTGCAGTTATTCCTTCTGTCTTGGTGCTTCCTCACTGTGGAATTCTGGTGGACACTTGAATTAAGTGATGAAGAAGTTAAGGAATTATGAGGCTGGACCTGTGTTTGTATCCTCACCGTTACTGTGTGAAGGCAATGGGAGACATTTGAGTAAATTTTTAAAACAACAAACCCACAACCTTTGTTCTTGAGGCCAAGATGTACTGTGCTGGAAAAGTGTGTGAATGATAGACCTAAAACTCATGTTTTCAGTTTTGCCTATGCAAATTGGTAACTGCAGCTGGAAAGGTGGTTTGTACATACACCTGTGCATAAAAAAAAGGTTGAACTGCAAAGAGAAGTTGTGTTTTTGTTTCAGAAGCCTGTATTGGAGGGCTTCAGCTTTAGTGAAAGAAGCATCAGCCTTAATGCAAAGTGACTGCTGCTTGTCTCATAGTAATCTTCTCAAAATACATTTGAAAGTACAGTATGTACCTTTACCCTATCAGAGTACAGTAGTTTTTTATATCAATTGAATGTGATTTAGTACTTAACCTTTCTCTCTTGTACATTATGCAGCATTGCTAATGGATAGCAACACTGCATTTTGAAGGGAGGATTTGTTTTGTTTTTAATGGAATGGTTAATAGTAACCACTTTAAAATTGGCAAGTAGCTTTTAATAAAAAAAAGGCTGTTAATGTAAATGTAATATATTACTTTTTTTAAAAAAGAGGTCTTAATTTGTTGAGGCAACACTCTTTGCAGGAACTCTTGATGGAAAAGAAACTAGGAGAGTCTTTCTTCAAGGTATTCTCACCTCAGGTACTGGCAAACTGAAGAGTGAAATCTGAAAAAAGGCAGCTGTACATACCACCTTGTAATGCAGCCAAAATTCTACATGAGCTGTGGAATTTAAATTTGATCACAAAGCATTCTTTGCTTTCAGCCAATTATATTTCCATTTGTCATAAAGCCCTCTTGTAGGCAAAGACACTGCACAGCTAATGCAACCTACAAATAGTGTGTTTTTCTTTAGAATTAATCTTCATGGACTTGTACAAAAAGTATTAAGCATGCAGACACTGCTCTTCGTGGCCAAAAGAATACTTCATGTCGTGCTCATTTCAGAGAGGTCCAAGGTAACTCAAACAGTAAACAATTAAACATAGGACATCATCATTATAGATTCCACTACAATGTAATTCTCAGAAATCATGCAACAAAAGGTAAGAATACTTTTTGCAATAAGCAGAGGAGGTTATAACTTGAGTAGAACATTTGTGGTAATAGCACTAAGTAGCCAAGGAAAAAAGGGTTCTTTTTACTGAAGTGACAAAAACCCATGGACTTCTAGGGGTAAAGTGATGAAAGGCCTTGAGAATTCTCATGAAAAATGTGAACTAACTAAGCATTAACTTAGGTTTTCCTCATGCGTAATTTGCATTAATTTGCCTAAGGTTATTTGTGTGACCCTTTGACTTGAAAAGTATCTCTTTTCTGTGGTCTGTGATTTCTGTTGCTGTTTTCCCCCAGGGATTGTTGTCTGCATCTTTGAGAGGTGAAAAACCTCCTTTTCCTGGAAAGGTTCTATGGGGAGCAGGAAACCAATTGTTCCATACTGGGGAGCAATGCATAGGAAATTAGACCTGGTGTAAGAGATGAATGCAATACCTAATTAATGAAAGGTCTCCTGTTCCAGACACAAAGAGCACAGGTAGCTCTGTTAGCCTTCAGTTCTCATTGCTTAACCAACCAAAAATAAGTGAAAAAGATGAGAGCAGGTACTGAGTGTAGTTTTACCCTCCTAGTATGACATGTGCTACAAAATTAATGTTATATTTTTATTATGTGAAAAATTAAGAGAAAGTGAGACAATCTCAGTGTCAAATGCTTCAATTAATGACCTAATACAATTCAAGATGCAGAAAATTTCTTATCATGCCATTAATTGGGCCATAAATAGCTCTATAGGAAAAGTATTTCTGAGATCATGTGTGTACTTTATGTGGTTGGCTTGTTTGAAGTAGAAGGTTCAGTGTTTGCAATTTGCAACAGGTTAAATCCTCAAGAATGGCTTTCCAGGGAGCATTGAATAATGAGAATTTTCCAATGAGTGTGTGTGTAATTGAGATCCTCAGATGTCATCACCTGGAAACAAGCTTGGATGATGCAGATAATTGATGGTGCTGCTTTTACTCCAGGTGGTTTAGGACTCACTTCCCATTTTGTAGGAATGAATACATTTCCTGGCACTCAACTGAAACTCAGTTTTTATTTTCCCTTCCAAAAAGCAAATTTATTTATTAGATGATGGGATATGAATAAAACCACCACTTGATACAATTTAAAAAGTTTCACTTTATAAAATTTAAAGCCTTTCATTTTGGGAAATATGGTGTTCTTGATGTTTTAACAGAATGTATGAGGCTTCAAAAATGTTCTTGGCAGTCATTGTGGTAGTAAGTTTCACGAAAAATAATAAAAATTGGCAGTAAGGAGAATGATACAATGCATGTAATATAAAACACTTTATCCTGGAACATGTACAAGTACTAAGTGTCCTAATGTATATTTATTGAGATAGAGCTTGAAGTTTTATTTATGTTGCATTTTAAATGAAAATATTTCATGATTCAGTTGTCTTTGTTCATTTTTTATATACTTTGTGAAAGTTACCATAACCACAAACTATCAGATCTTGATGACTTGAAATTAACCTCTAAAAGGATAGTGCAGGAATCTCATAGTTCAAACAGGCTTTTTTTGATCTCTTGGACTAAAATACATTTGCTTTTAATAAAGGTTTATTTTACCATTCAGCTTCTGTTTGGGGTTCATCTCTTTCTACAACAAAATTAAAAAAAGACCCAAGCAAACCCAACAGCAAAGTCATTATAGCCTTTCTAAAAACAGATCCCTCCATGAGTAAGTGCTGTGAAAGCTTTATTAGAGCAAAGATGCCAAGCCTGGGTTCCAGCATTAATAGCTACTTTCCTACAAATCAACCTTTCCTCATCTTTCAGTCCTGCAATGGCTGTGTGATGTTTGGGAACAGATACTATTTTTTTTTTTCCTCCTAGCATTTGCTGTTCTGTGTTTAAGATCCTCACTTTTCCAGGAGAAATAAATCCCAGCAAAGGTTTTGGAATGGCAAATCTTCACTGGAAGAAAGCCAGTACAAGTCCTCTCAAGTTGAATTTACTTTTGGTAATTGGGACACCAGTTCTCAGCTTCTAAAAGAAAAAAGTCTGGGGAAAAGTGTCAAAATGTATCAGAACAAGTGATGGTCAGTAGCTGCTGAGTTCTGTGAGGATGGAGAAGGGGCAGGGAGAGGTGGAAAGTGGCATTCTTGGCATGAAGATTGAAGGAAAGAGAAAAGGTCATCAGTAGCCCTGCTAGCTCTGCTTTGAACGAACTTGGGAGCAACCAAAGAGTGTTTAACTCTGCAGGTCTGTAGGAATTGAAAGGCAGAGTGCCCTATGCAGTGCCTTGCATGGGAATCACCTAATTTCAATTTGTGCCTAGAATTAAGTAGGCCATTTCAGTGCTCACTCTGGAGAATTATTTTGAATCGTTCTCTACCTCAACATCAGTTCTGGAATCCATCCAGTGATGGCTAAGAAATACTATCTTTTAAAAAAGAAAATTGTTTGGTTATACTTCTTGGGCAACATTTTATTCAAGTGAGGAACTTCTCATTAACACTCAGTTCAGGGAAAGTGGTCTTCAAAGAATTATCTCATGTATTAGATGAAAGTGTTCGGTGATTTGCAATTTCAGAACAGTTTTTCATTCACAGTTTAAAAATTGCTAGCAAATGCACAATTAATTACATAACAATTTAAATTTGACAGCTCATTTCTGGATCAGAAAAAATAAATCACAGCTTTCTCATCTTGCAAAATGATTTTTCAGAGCTTTGTGACTATGCTTCATAGTTGTAGGGTCATATCATTAAAAATACATGGGGAAGAATGTTGTTCCCATTATTCTAATATGTAGTAGAAAATGCAGATTATTTCTTATCTATTTAAACCTATCACTGTGAAAATGAATATTTTCAATTTTCTCAGTCTGTGCTAAAAGTAGGAGATAATAGCATGTGATAGATTGTTGTTGTTGTTACTGATTTCTAGCAAATAATACAGAAATGGTTCAACCATAAAAGCAAAACCTTATCAAGAAGAACTGAAGTTTTATCTTGCTGAAAAGAAATGCTGTGTTGCATAGTGAGAGACCAAAGTGTGCCATGCCCTTTATGATCTTTC
This sequence comes from Parus major, assembly GCF_001522545.3. Lineage (NCBI taxonomy): Eukaryota > Metazoa > Chordata > Aves > Passeriformes > Paridae > Parus > Parus major. The sequence continues at coordinate 103,716,863 of NC_031768.1, forward strand.
TGAAATCTGTTTCTTTCAAAAACTCTGGCATTGATCATTACCAGTAATAAAACCTCTGATATTTCTCTATTATAGAAAAGTAGCCCAGGGCAATTCTTTTTCATGTATATTGTAAGATTGCAGATACAGATGTATGTGTATGTGCTAAGCACTTTTCTGCTGGCTTGATTTGCTGCAAGATTTTATTTATTAATTTGAAATGTATGAATAATCCCATTTACATGAGAGATCTGTTCATGAAGTACACTTTGAAAATTTGTCTTCAATGGGAAGACACATAAATCACATGCTATAAAACTTTTAGATGTTTTGCTTTAGACTAGTAGAAAGTTCCCAAGGGAACTTTGAGAAACACAGGGCTTCAGGTTTCACAGTGTTTATACTTAGCACTGTCCACTTGAGTCTAAAGCTTCAAGTGTCTTGCTTAAAGTAATTTAACATTTTTTTTTCCTTAAAATCTCAGTTGAAGCAGGAAAGATAAGATGTTGAGCAGTATATAGAAAGTGGTCAGGCATTCTCACAATAGCTGAGGTTGTAAAGGTCATCTGTGCCAACCTCCCTGCTCAAAACAGGCTCAGCTAGCAGAGGAAGCCCAGGAACACCTGCAGGCACCTCTGCAATACAAATATTTGGGAGATGTAGAGTTATCATTGCTCTCTAGACTCTCTCTAGTCTTAAAAATATGAGGGGAGAACATTTGCAATTCCAAGTGTAATTTTGCATATTAATTTGTGTGTGTGACAGGCAAACTGTGATTGTTTCTCTGGGCCGTCCATCAAGGGGAGATGAGCTTAGCAAATATGTTCATTCTTGTACAAATCAGGAGGCAGATGCTGTGTTTGAAGTGCCACTGTACACAGCATGGGCTCATATGTGTCTGCTAAGGAAAATAAACACAAGTGTGACAGGCTTCCTTGTGAAACTGCTACCTTCATCTGGCAGGTCACTGTCATTATCTGTGACTTGAAAAGCAGTGGAAGCTTTAGAATCCCCTGCTCCTCCAAATCTTTGTCTTTATGGGCCCTGTGTGTGTGGAGTGAGGTATTTGTTGTGATAAATCCTTTGTTTGAGCTTCCAGTGTGCTTAGACATTGTGAATTCACAGCACACACAGCCTGCCCCTGTTCAGCTAAACAGGTGTTGTTAGGTGTTCCAGCTCTGTTCAAACCTCTGAAACCATGAATATTTTGCCAAGCTGGCCCCCTATCTGATGGTCAAAAAAAGCTTTGCAACCACAAGTTAAAAATATTAATTTGTATGCAAAAGGTGTCTTCTCTATTTATTGCATATGACTTGGTGTTGTTACTGCTTTTAATAGTATAAGTATTAAATCTTCAATAGTCACAAATACCTGTGTGCATTTATTGCACCTATTTCTTCTACAGCAAATTACTTTATCATTTTGTCTCCTTTGTTTTTTGTGCTATCTTTTCACATGAGAAATCTTGGTTCCTTCACCCAAACCCTCCTAAAGAGCTAAATTTGACTGTTTTCAAGCTGAAAATGAGTGACATTCAGGGTAAATGTGATGAGGGGTGTCATGCACGTAGGCCATGTGTAAGTGACCACCTGCAAGATTTAACTTTGTAAGCCCTAAAATAAGATGGACAACTACAATTTTATTAATAGTGCCTAAATATGTAAAATTTTCTATAATTCTGATAAGACTATAATTCAATAGCAAAGCATTTGACCACTTTTGGGCCCTCTGTTGTGTACAGTCTTTACATCAGCTCTGAGGGAAAGCAGTGATTTATTTTGTTTACCCCAGCTGGCTCCTAAATCTTACCATTTTTAAATTTTGTTTAATACAGTCCTTTGTCCTTTACAAGGCCAGCCACTGAAAAGCCTGTGACTTTCTGATAACAGATTGCATGTGTTTGAACAATTTTTTCTCTTAAAAAGAAGAAATTCTGCGTATTCCTCAGTGTTTTCTAGATCAGCTACATGGAACACTTATAGAATCAGCATAAAATTATTAGCTTCTAGCACACCACTACAAGAGAATCTGTATTTCAAAGTGTGTGGAACTTGCAGTGTGGGATTTTTTGCTAAGGCTGGATACAGATCATCTAAACACATTAATCCTGTGAAAATGTTACTAAGCAGCTCTTAGAAGAGGTGGCTCCTGCTGAGGTGGTGCTGGGAAGTAATGCATTCTAATTAAATTCCACAGAAAAATCCAGAAAGCATTTCAGTGAGGTTGCTCTACAATCTTGCTGAAGACAGCAGTCTCCTCTCACTGTGAAAGAGGAAAACAAATGGTTCTAATTCTCCTTGTTTTCACAGTAATAACTGTCATAGGTTAAAACAGATATTTCCATTAGAGCACTTGTATTAGGTTAGCTTAGCTTGTTGAGAGGTAGTAATGACTTTTCTCCAAGGATGAGAAACACATATTAATATCAAAGGAAGCTCCAAGTACTTTGTAAGTAAATCAAGACATGAATTAGTCAGATTTGCAGTAGAAATACTTATAAAGGATGGTGATGGGTATTTTAAAACTTTTTTCTCATCATCTTAGAAGTTTGCTTGTGGAAGTACACAGGTTTTTACATCCATGTGGATGGAGGCAACCAGTGTGTTGTGCTAACATCACATCATTATACATCATTTCTACATGCTGTACAAGAAACTGGTTGGGGGTTTTCCTTCTCTAGAGGGCAACAGGAATTCTGTGAGTATGGTAATATGGTTTGCCTTAAGAGTAATGTTGGATTATAAACTGAAATAAAGAGTGGCATAAATTCCCATGAGAAATCATTGATGCCCTATCCCTGGAAGTGTTAGGGCCGTGCTGGATGGGGCTCTGAGCATCCTGGTCTAGTGAAAGGTGTCCCTGTCTTGGGGGTGGGAACTGGATGATCTTTAAGACCCCTTTAAACCCAAACCATTCTATGGCACTATTTTGAGGTTGGCTACAAGCCCTTTCATCAGAGGAACTTTTCCTTGTATCATGCTGAGAAATCCCACATATAATAAAACACTATTCATTTTGTTGCATTGTGCATGTGTATAAATGCTATTGATAGCTCCAGGAGGAATTTAATTATTTAAATAATTTTAATATAAACTTTCTATGTGTCTGTCTTCTTCCATTAATGTGCAATCTGTAGGAAGCTGTGGACAGGATTTGCATAGTATTTCAGTAGAAGGGTAAGAAAGTATGCCTGCTACTTAAGGAAGTTAGTCCTAGAAATGATCTTGTGTTTCTGGGAAGGTACCAAATGCTGTGTACAGTTTCCTGATTGCACATTATTAGCAGAGCCTGGAGCAATGCCATCACCCAAGCTGTTGTTTTAGCAGCTTGACCAAGTTGTGAATAGGGCACAGCATTTGTTTCTCCCCAGAAACCCCTCAAATGCCCTCGAACCACATAACTCTTGAAAGTAGTGACTCCTGGCCTTGGGTGTTTAGCACACTCTCCTGGAGCAGAAGCACCATGCTGTGGTACCTGACTGGGATGTCATTGTTGCTTCCTGTACCTGGCATCTCCAGCCTTTGCATGGGACTCCCCTCCTCTCTTCCCCATGCGGGTTTCATGCTTATTTTGGGGGAGATGCAAAACTACTGGAGATCTTGTGCTCAAGAACAGCAGCAACCATCTATCAGCAATCTGAAACTTCTCTCTGTCTCGTTAAGGACTTTTGGATTAGGTTCTTTTTCCCTTTGAACTGAAGATTGACGAGAGGGAGGCAGTTTTCTCTTGTTTGGTCTTAGTTGTTGATTTTTTCTTATCAGCATTACAAGGTACAAGGAGCTATGTGCACTATGATAGAAAAGGGTAAAATGGCCAACAAAGATCCTCTTCAAGGTCTTTTATATGTCCATTTACACAATTAACAGATGCCAACTAAATTATTTTTCTTAGTGACCCAATGACCCAACACCTGTGTGCTGCACTACAGTATTTTCTATCCAGTCACTTACTATTACCCAATATAGGGTAATAGTAATAGGACAATAGGACAGGAGACAACACCCTAAATCCTCCATCTTGTCTCCTGTTCTCTAAACTACTTTTTCACGCAGTGATTTAAGAAACTTTCTAATCTACACACTTACACTTTAACATTTATTTTCATGCATCACCATGAAAACATGCTCATGAATTTCATATTATATGAAATTCAGTGTTTCTTTGAATCCTAGAACTAAGTATTAGAAACAAGGGCACACACTGTGTATCTCAGACTCCAACAGAGACCAAGGCTGTGTGGCAGTGTGACCAGCTTCCCAACAGGACATCTCCCTGTGCATGGGCTTTCCCTTGGGGGAGCACAGGGATGCTGGCACTCTAGGGCATCCCTTGGCACAGCTGCTCCCCTGGTCACCCTGGAGCTTCCCAAGTGCTCTTGCTCACGTGCACGTCTTGAAAATGTGTCTTCATGATTAATTCATAATGAGAAGCCTGTGATTAGGGCAAAGTAGCTGCCTCAGGTTTGGAGCAGGAGAATGCTGTATCAATTTATGTCCTTAAGTTAGGCAAGGACTCGCCATCCAGCGCTTTGGCAGGGGACCAGCTAAGCATTACTGTCGCATTTGATTCTTTATTAGGCACTGTAAATGGGTATTGGAGTTCAGAGAAAATAAGATCTAGCATAAATACTGGCTTAATTTGTGTATGTTGACTGGGTTTACACCAGGCTTTGGTTTGTTTACTTTCAATTAGAGCTGGTATGGAAAAAGATTTATGTGATAATCCATACCAAAGGGCCAGTTACTAATGAAGACACTGGTAATTCTGAGTAATTAAATTTCATCTGAGCTAATTACTGAGGTATTCTGATTCAGAAGCCTCTAGCCACAAATATTGAAAATCCATTTATTTAACTCAGCTTTTACTTAGCTTGTTGCACTAGCTGATAATACACAGTTGTTTCTAAGTCATTTCCCTTGCACATCCTCTTTTGTTGAGAATGTGTGTCCATAGATACTTTCTGTTTGAAATACAGTGGAAAATGGTCTTCTATACATCCAAGTTCACAATAAAATAATCCAGTGGAGTTTCTTATTGAGTAGATTATAATCCATATATTGCATATCTTGTGTTATTTTCCCAGTTATTCTCTCTGCACACATTAAATCCTGATGTATCATGCTATGTAAAGTTTGTTTTAGTAGCTATAATGTGCTCTTATGTGACTGGAGCTGATAGCAGACACTAATGGAAAAGGATTCGACTCTTTTATGATCAATTCAGAATCTGGCTGAAGTGAACCTAATGAAAAATATTAAATATCTAGGGACTTGATTGTACTTGCATTTGAGCCTAGCTTATAGAGAGTTTATTGTATTACTTGATGAAAAAATTAACACACTTTTTTTAATGTATCCTTTTTGCAAAGAAAGGCTTGACAAGTCTTGGGAGCAAAACGCACAACTTAGTTTGTGTCCCTGCAAAGATAAAGAGCTTTACAATTTTTTTCCCTATAAATACTAAGCACAGTGTTACACAGTAAATTTTAAGCAAGGTCTGTTTTTTCTTTAAATGAATAATGGTATTTGTAGGTAGAAAGTTTCTTGAAAATCTTTTCCTAGGGAGGTGTTACATAAGTATTATTTCAGAAACTAGAAAGTTTTTGAAAAAGGCTGAAATAATTTCTAGCATTACTGATTCTTAATTTTCATCAGCAGTGCAAGTGGAGGCCCTGAAAGCTCTGCTAGAAACTACTGTGCTGGATATAAACTCCCAAGGATTTGTAGGGCATTTGTCTCCCCCAGTGGCCTGTGATACCTCTTGGGGTTTGCTCTTTTGGTGGCTGTGCAGTGAGGCATCCTCTGGCCTCTATTGTAACCTGGGGGACCTCTTTCCCCACCAAGGATCTGTATCCAACTCTAATGCCAAACAAAATTGTTTTGTGTGAGATATGGTCTTGTGTTTGGCATCAGAGCTGTGGGAAGTGTGTGTGAGAAGTTGCTTTGTTGGAAAGGTAGGCTTGGGCTTGAGTCCTGAAAATTGCCAACAAGACTAATTTTTCAAGTTAGAAAGAAATGCTACTCAACTTATTTGTTATGCTGCTTTCCATAAATAATTCAAAAATTGAAATTTCCACTTTCAGACTTGTCTGTAACACATTTTACCCATTTATTCACCTTTCAGAACCTTTAGAAATACAATCAGGTTAAGAGCATTTTAATGCACTTGTAATATGTGCATTATCTGGAATTTTAGATTAAAGTGGAAAATGGGTATTTATGACTGTAGTGAGTGATGTTCAAGGGCTGCTTTAGGAATGATAAAACTTGTTCCATTTAGTGTGTGTTGTGATCGAAGTACTTTGCAATTTAAAAACACAACCTCTGAAGATCACCTTAGGTGCTGGGAAGTTGATATGCTGTCTGCTTTGACCTGCTCTGGAGACAGTGGAGTCAAACCAAATTGTGTTATTAATAGTAAACATGATGAACACAGCTTGGTACCTCTCAGTGGGTGGCTGGTGTACAGTGGTCACATAGTGAATGTGGCTCTTGGACCCCTGCACTGCCCAGCTGTTGTTGGTTTTATAGGTGGCAGGTGCTCAGACTGTAATGATGGGTAAATGTTTTGAAGCCTTGAGAGAAATAGCTACATAAATCCAGCTGTTCAGACTGATTGATTGTAAAATAGTGATGCCTTGAGAAGGCTGACCTAGAGCAGAGGCTAGACAGAGTTAAGAATAAAGCAGGTATTTATTGAAAGGCCTTAAAGGATACACCTTGGGCAGTACAAGAGCCTGGCCAGGGCTACACCCAAGATAGATCCAAAAATGGTCACAGAATGGATGATTGGTCATGAAGCCTCACATTTTTATAAGTTATGGTCCATCTGCATATCAGGGTTAATTGTCCAATTACAGCTTCAGTTTATCAAGTCGCATTCTTCTTGTTTTCTCTCTTCAGTCCACTGTTGTTTGTGCTTTTGGGCCTGAAACTTGTAATGATTGTCTTTGGTATCAAGCTAGGAAAGGAATTGTTTTATCCACCTACTCTGTGAAAAGAGCTCCCTAACACTTAATATGGAGCTTAAAGCTACTCACCTAGGCAGCACGGACTCTGAAAAATATGAAAGCTAAAACTTAAGGCATCAATGGCTTACGCTGGTTTGAATTAGTTCTTCTGTTTCAGGCAAACACTTTTCTCCTGACACTTGGCAATTGAGGGATGAATGCAAAAGTGATCTGTAGCAGCTGAGTGCTCAGTTGTGATACACTGGTTCCTCCTAATGTTGGAGGAAGGTGGAGCTTCTGCTTCCTTTGCAGAAAGAGGGAAAAGATCAGCATTCACTGCAATTCACAGCAAGTGGTCCAGACAACTTGGAAAATGAAAACTGATTGTAAGCAAGGAGAGGTGATGCATTATTTGGTGTCTTCATTAACTGAATTAGATATGGTCCTCAGCAGGTGAATGTGGAGTTGTAATAAGGCAGGGAGGGAGGTTCTATTACCTGGCAAGTGTCTTGTTGCACTGTGGGTTACTGGATGAATATACCTGTCTGGAAGTTAGCTCTTCTCTTTGTGTTCCGCTGTGTTTCTGGTGGAAAAAGCAACACTGAATGCATCTTTATTTTTCCTTAGGTTTTGTCATAATTTATATATGTTCAAGTGCTTGGAAAGTACAAAAATGTAATGAAAATGGTCCTTTGCAAAGGGGTAAGAACTGAAGGGAAAACTCAAAAATTGTTTTCATGACAAAATCTTTTTCTGTAAGTTTGTTATTTTATTTGAACTTGATAATTTTTGATTTACAGTCATGAAACTGAAGTGATTGATTAGGTCATCTTTATTTTCAAGACCTACTTTTATAAAAGGGAGGAATAAGGGATAATCACTTTAATTGAAAGGTCCTAACTATTCTCTGTCAGGTATGGAAATATCCCATGAAATTGAGTCTTTTTGTTGACTTCACTCAGTTAATAGTCACTTAGAGTCACGGTAAAATTATTACAGTATGAAAATGGGGTTACTTTTGTGGCCTTGATTTGAAAGAATTTTGATAGATTGTCACAGTGACTTCTCCTGCATTTAATGTACATGATTTAGCATATTAGGACTTAGGATTTATCATCATAAAATGAATTCAAATTACAGGCTTATAGATGAAATACAGCAGCCTGCTTTGTGGCTGACCCACGTCAGTGGCACTAAGGCACATACCCTGTGGTAGGGTCAGTATTCCTGAGGCATGGCTCTTTCTTGTAGGGAAATTATTTTATATATATATAATTCAAGTCCATTTATTGGATTGCTTTTTCATACAGGAAAATATGTGAAGTATACATATCAAAACTTTGTAGTCTTTGTGAGACACTAGGAGTAGAAGGAATATTAGTTTATCTATCTTTGTGAAGCTCTATATATCCTATATATGCAATACTTGCTTTGGTTTAAGGTAGAGACAAAGCTGTCATGCATTAACTGTAGGGAAAAGACCATTCTTCAGTGCTTCTAAGCTTGTCTTGTACATGATGTTTGTAATATCTTCACAGCAGCTAGTGACTGTCAGACTTATTTTTTCCTTTCCCCTCTTAATGTAGAGACGTTTGAAGAAGTCTCAGCTTTTATTCAAGGCAGTCAAGTTGGGCTTGATAGAGCTCTGTAGTGTCAGATTGCATTTGGGTAATACTCTCACAGCACCATTTATTTTCCTAAAAAGTTTGCAGCATTCCACAAAAGCCAGAGGGGAAAAGCTTTTTTTCCTACTTCATTACTGAGTGCTTTGCTCAGATTTCACTGCTGGATTGGAAACTAGCAGTAGAATAGACTCAATAGTAGAAAAAATGTCTCACACAACCATTGTTAAATCTGAAATACCAGCAAAGCAACATTGTACTTCTGAATGGTAAAGTTGGTTCTATAGGCTGTTATTTTTAGTGTTATCCCTAAGGAGGTCAGTGCCTTTCCTGTGGGTAATGCAAATATATAAATAACTGCATTGGGCAGGAATAAGGTAATACACCTTTAAATAGCTGCAATGGTTTTCATACACCTGGGTGACAGCTGGTGAGCTACTAGAAATATTTGAACAGAATGGTCTTGTTATCAGCATTGGCAAAATATTCCAGAAACCTCCATTTTAGCATCCAAAGTTGATTTGAAAACTGAACTAGTTGTGTTTTGGCTCTTTGAAATGCAGAGAGAAGGGAAAATTGAATTGAATGAAAAGCCTTTTGCTTGAATTAGTATTCATAAAAACTAGAAGATAGCTAGTAAGTGTGAGTAGTAATAAGTTTTTCAGACAAAACTCTAAATAATGCAGCAGCATGAACTAATACATAAGAAGTGATCTTTTTATTTCCCATCTCTTTTCATCCTATCCTATTATATCCTATTATATCAACTTTTTGAGTTTTCACTAAATAGGATTTTACCAAAATAGTAAAAGCTAAGTTTTTACCAAAAGAGGTTTGCAAGTTCAAAGTACACATTTTAAGTATCTTGAAGAAAATTAATTATAAGCAATATGTACATTTATTTCTTTAAATAATTAATGCATACTTTTATTTCTTTAAATAAATTAATACTTAAATAATTAATGCATATTTTTATTTCTTTTATGGTTTAGTTTCAGTCCATATTGATACTCAATTTCTAAATTATATTTCAATAGTAATTTGCTTGGAGGCTTCTTCAGATCAAAATTTCTCTTCTTCCATAAGCTAGTACTGCCTGGTGACTTCAAATATTGTGGTGTTATTTGCTTGGAAAATAAGCTTAGCTAGGTATTAATACAGAAATCAGAATGCCTATTATTTATGTAGGTGGAAGATATTACTACTATTCAGGAGCAAAAATAACCACAGAAATAATTCCATTTTGAGATGACAGGGAAGACATTGCTAAAATCAGTGTTTTAGTGAATCTTGGAACAAATTTGGGTCTTGCTGTCCCTTCTGTGGGAATGATTGTGGGCAGTAAGGGATCTTTTGGTCTCAGCCTCCATGGTTTAAAACATACTATTTAGCTGAACTGAAGCTGGCTGAGCAAAGAGTGGGGCTGGCTGAGAGAATTCACCCCATCAGTCATTTCTGCCAAGCCTTTCCTTTCCTTGTACATCCAGTTTGTGGAAATGCTCTGTCTCCGCCATTCACAGCTCAGAAAAGGCAGAATATCTAAGGATTCAGCTGCAATTAACCTTTGAGAGCTGTCTATGTAATTCCTCCTCATGTCTTTCAAAAAGAAATCTTTATACATCTCATTAATTTGAATCAGTAGCTTCCATTCAAAATTATAAGAAAGTATTTGAATGCATAGCTCCAAAGAATCTGTTGAGCAGTTTTATTTTGCATGTGTTTTGCAACCAGCCTGCAATTTCCCTCTGTAAAAGTCACATAAATTTAGAGCCCTATGAAACACACAAGTCAATATGCATTAGTTGGATGGTGGGAGGATAATGTTAGTTAAGGCATTCATAGAATCTTTGCTTTTTTTGTTCTGCTTTTCAAGATTTTGGTGTTTGGTTTTCATCAGCAGTCCCCAAAGGTTAGCTGTGTAAAGACAAAGCTGTAAAAAGGAAACACATCCTTTGATACATGGCATTTATACAGCAAGGCTTAGGTACTTACCCTGCTTGCAATGCTGTAATACCAGAATCCACCACAGATGTTTAAGGCTTCATCCCATAACGTGGTGGAGTACAGTGCAACCCATTTTAGAGAGAAGAACTGGGAAATTGAAGTGATGTTAGTACACATTTTAGGGAGCTGTCTTCCTTACTGTTGTAGATGGATGCTGTTGGCAGTGCTAAGTCCAAAACTGAGCCCTCTTGCAAGTTGCCCTGGATAGTCTGGTTTTCTTTTTGAGCCCCTCTCATTATCTTAAGAGTCGTCTTAGAAAGTATTTTCTTTTAAATTTAATTGCAATAAATATTCTCTTACTATAGAATATGTTTCTTTCTGCTGCTAATTTGTTTAGTCTCTAAATACAGAACTTGTGGTCTTGAAAATTGTTTGTGTGTAATTTATGACTTGTTACTTTGCCTCTGTTTGACCTCCAGCTTACACAGGACAAAGGAAAACATTTATAATAGGAATACATAGTTAGGAATACATTGAGAATACTTTCAAAGAAGTTAGTGTTTGTTCTCTACATTATGAACTCCTTAGGTAGCTTGCAAAATTTCCTTTTTTACTCGGATCTATTTCACTTCCTGCCTTCAGATCTTCTGTAAGATCTGTTGCTTTACCAGCATTTACTGAAGCTGAGGTCTAGGGGTTTCTTAGATATGTAGACAAAAGACAGAAATCATGTGAGGATTTTTTTTGAATAAACACTTGTGTGAAATGGGAAGACTCTCAATTGAAGTCAGTGAAGTCAGATGTTGACCTTTGGATTTGCTGAGCTGCCAATTATCTGAATCTGTTTCTTTTCTCCCTTCCACTTGTGTGCCATCAAGAACACAAACACATCTGAAGTATGCAGTTTTGCTTGCATGAGAGATGTAATGTTGGCAGGAATATAATGATTTTTCTACCCACAGTGCATATAGAAAATATGCTGTAGTTATTAATGTATTTTGTTCTGGCTACAAATTAAAACATGTAAAGTGCAGCTTTCTATACCAGCACTCTTGAAACAATAGGTTTTTATAAAATATTATCTTGACACCTTTTAGAACAGAAATAAACAATTTGATTGAACTATATTCCTTACATTGTTTGTAGAAAATATGCAATATTTACTTAAAAGCAAAAACTGAAAAAAATTGTTTTCTATTTAAAAATTGTTTGTACATTATACATCACATATTATGAAATGAACTTCAAATGGAAGGAATTATCTAAAGTTCTGTTGCCTGCCTTTTGCACTGCATTATTTCAAATAATTTGTCCATAATTGTTACATTTTTATACAAATTTCAGTGAGTTTACAAAGCATCTGCAATGAATCATTCCCATTTGAGTTTCAGATGGCATCCAAGCTTGGTAACAGAAGGTACAAGGGATTAATATTTCGCTGCAAAACAACAGTTTGAGCAGGTGGTACTTGATGCTATTACACATATAGGTCACTTGGGAGAGTGCTTAATCACTGAACTGAATATTAATTAGGGCAGCTTTCTCAGCCAGTTTTTTTTTTTTAAAAGGAGTACTTCTCAAGGAGGAGGGGAAAAACGACCAAACCCACCAAAATCTGGAGTTAGGAAAATTAAGGTGCTTGCTATAAAAACTTGCTATATAAATTGAGGTTCAGATTTTTTCAGGGGGGCGTATTTTGTGATAAAAGAAATCTCTGTGACCTTTGAGTCCAAGGTGTGTGAACCCAATTTTTCTTCTTACTTTCTCTTATTGGAACTTTTCTCAATCTGCTTGGATTTCACACTGTCCTGTTTAAGGCCTGACCAAAATTACTTGATCACTTGAAGCTGTAGGTTTCTGTTTTTGCAAAAGAGTACTTCACAAAGTTTTAGCTTGAGATCCTGAAAGGAGATGTGGGGTTAATGTATTTGAGCTGAAAAATTATTTCTTGATATAAAATAGAGAAACGGCTGACTTAGTTGCATGAGTTGGAAATTGTAAAATTTGCTTTCTTTGAGTTCGTTTTCTATACTAAGTCATGCTTTAAATAACTTCAGAATTATTTGGGTTTTTGTTCTAAAAGGTCTGTTTGCAAGATTCTAGAATGCTCTGAAACACAATATTAATCTGATTTGGTCATGCCTAACACCTTCCACTGTGGATGTAAGTCCCCTGAAATTCAGGAGTGCCCAGGAAGAGCTGAAGGAGTTCTGAGAGTGATTGCTATTGCCTCTGCAGGGCAGCAGCTGGCATTGATATGCCCTATCAACACTCCTCTGCTGCACCATCTGAAACTCCTCCAGGAGCTTTGATTTTTCCCAGGACTCTGTTCGGGAGCTGCTGGCTGTCACAGCTGTGTGACAATGATGAGCAGCAGGAATTTCCCCCTGCCCCTGGCAGGGGCACAGAGAAGGTACAGCTGTCTCCTCCAGTGGATTCCTGGAGGCTTTTCCATTCAAAGGGATGAGGTGTTTCTCTTGGAAAATGGGCTTTAGGCATTGAGGAAATAAAGGAAGGTCAGGGGAGGGCTGGTGTGGGGCTGGGACCTCCCAGGACCTTCCCACTGCTTGCAGAACTCCAAGCCTGCTTCTCCCAGCTCCCACCAACTTTTAGCACTGACCTTTCTGTCCTTTAGCAAGAGCTCCTGGCACAGTGTCTTGTGCCTGTGCAAGTTTAGGTGGTGTTTTCACCTGGGCTGGGTGTTCCATGAACCTCCCCCAGGCTCCTTGCACAAGGCCAGGTGTGCAGTGAAGGCAATGCACACCTGAGGAGATGCTGCAGAGCTGGTTTTGCAACAGCACCTTCCTCCTGAGGCCTGGCTTAGCATCATGCAAGGATGAAGTACTGTAAATTCTACTGCTCTGACATTTCCAGCTACATTTGGGATAATGTCACTTTATGGTCTGTGCTTTCTCATTGAAAACTATCAGTAAAATTCAGATTTTATATGTGTTGATAAAACAGTCCTGTGAATTTGAACATATTTCCATTGTGGAAGCTTAACTTCTTAGCTTAATTTGATATCTTTAAATGTTTGTGAAGGGAGAAATTTTTTTCTGTTCTTTTTTTAGTTTGGAGATAAAGTTAAATATTTTAGTAAATATTGAAACTAGTGAGATAATCGTTGACTTCATCACTCAGGTGGAAGATGTTTATCTTTAGCAGTGTGTGTGAGATCTCCATACGAATACAGACTAGAAGAAACATCTAGAGAGAGGAGAGGAAAAACTGGGTTGGAAATGAATCTGGAATGGACTCTGAATTAGATCCTACATGTAAATAAGCAGTGGCAGCCAGACAGCACTGTCAAACACCTGGGATAAGGAGGAAATGCAGTGGCATTGGAGTTGGGGGAAACAGAAAACATATCTTGATTTCAAAATGGATAAATGGGAACACGTGGGTGATTGAGGTGAGGAGTGTTAGTTTTCAGAGCAGGCACCAAAGTGAGCTGGTGCTTAGGAAAATAAAACAGATATTGTTGGAGGTTAAAATGGTGGCCACAAGGTGTCTAGACTGAGGAATGCAGGAGAGGGAACTAAGAATCTCCCAGAACTGGGTGGTGTAGGTCAAAAGAGTGGGATAGATTTAGACTAGAAGGGGATCCTGAACTTTTCCAGATCTATGCTTCCTATTAAAACAGACTTAAGAAGTGGGGAGTAAAAAACAACACAGGACTGATTGAGATTTGTGGTAGAATGCAAAGTTTTTCTGGAGGAGTGGAGTAGTTTGACAAGTCTGTTGTCACAAGAGCAGGTTGGCTTCCAGAGCCCACAGAAATGCTCTGCATTCTTGACTCTTTTTGTCAGAAAACGTGTGAAATCGTTCTGGCCAATTCTATCCCAAAAAAAACCCACAGGGTAGCAACTGCTACCATTTACTCCCCCAGTCTGTTTATTGTACATGAGATGCAAACATCTATAAATGGACAAACTGGTTGTGAAAAAAGTGGAATTTGGTTTTAATACTGAAAAAGTAAACAAGGATGCAGCAGGCAATAAAAATATTTTAAAAAAAGACAAAAAAAGAAAAAAAAAGAAAAGCCAAGGAGTTTATAGTCTAAGTATGGCTAATGATTCTTGCAACAGAAGTTTGCTTCCAGTTGTATGCTTTACAGTAATCCTTAATTGTGTTATCCCATGCTATTTTTGTTCCAAACTATTCTTGCCTTATTCAGGTTTTTGGATGGACAGAGTTTGTTTAATGAACAGATGTTCACTATTTTGTACAACATGTGGCCTCAGGCCTCATTTCCTGCATTTTATTCAGATCCTTACCGTGTAGTCAAAATGATTCCTTTCCTCAGGGGCTTTTCATGATGTTCATCACTGTAATATCTGAATAGCTTCTCTCAAAATAATTAATTTACCTTCACAACACCCTTGAGCTGTTCAAGTTTTATCTATTTTTACAAGCAAGCAATAAAGGAGGAAGGAGATTGAGATGAAATATTTCCTCTCTTTGCAGAGTGCCAAGTCTGAGATATCCAAGACAGTCAGGATGGTGACTTTTCAGTTTCTTTTTGGGCACACAGCATTAAATTTTGGACTTTTATTTCCAGATTTTAATGCTTGTATATATGGTGTGGAAGGGCTAAACTTAGCTTAAAGTAATTGGCTTTGGTGTACTATGGTTTGGGTTTATTAACACTAGTTGTGTTAGTTTTGTTTAAAGAATAAAATTACCTAGAATTTCACATTTTAAAAGGGAATAAAAGTGAGTGCTCTCCAGTTCCAGTAGATTAGGAATTTGTAGATATTTATATGTCAGTGTGTTTATAACAGAGCCCATTGCCAATTTCTAATTGCTTGTAGGCTGCTCAATCAGGTGATAAGAAGTTAAAAAATGACCTGTGGAACTTTGTAGTTTCTCTGATCTAGATAAACAATTAAGGAGTGAATACAAAACATCAGTATGAATAGAAATAAATTTTCAATGTCATAACTAGAGCAACTGTCTAGAAGAAGTCCTGACTATAGAGAAAAAAATTGTTACAAAAATGTTTTTCATGATGATGACAGGAGGATTTTGTTTTTAATCCAAGGAAACAGATTATGGTGCTTGTTACAGAAAGGTTAACTACTCAACACACTGAATTCCAAGAGCATCTTGGAATACCTGGTCTGCCCTGGATAAGATGGTACCTTCCTGTGTCAATCTCATTGCCTGATAAATCCAGATTTTTGCCTTACATTCCATTATTGACTTATCAATAAAAATCATATTTGGAAGCTTTTGATAAACGATGTGTTTATCAAAATGTACCAAGTTAAATTTAAAGTGGAACCATAAACATTTACATGCAGAATCATAACATCATAACTGGTGAAGCTTCAAGCTTGGTGGTAGTGTCAGCTGGAGCTAAGAGGTTACTTCCCCTGTTATTGCTTGTGTACTCCTAAAATTATTCCCCTCACAGGGTGCTGCTTCAGGAAAGCCCTTTGGATACCCCCTGTGTTAGGCCTGTGAAAGCTGCTTTATATAAAAATGAAATTAAAAATACACACTGGGCTGTGAGATTGAGTAAAGATAGTAAGCTTTATGGCTTGGGCCTTTTTTTGTATTGGGAAATGCTCAGATTCAATCCTGGTTTCAAGTGTAGTTCAATGTTTAGTTCATTTTTATTGAATTACATCCAGTGATAGTTGGTAGTATTTGACAATGTGTATGTCCCCTTTCTTCCCCTTGCTTGATTAAATGTTTCATGCTTTTTAAGCTTTTGAAGGGTTTATGTGCCTTGTTTTACTGACATGTCTGTGGTTATAGGTAAGGGTTCAGTTCTGTAGGTCAGTGTTGCTGAAACAGATGTGCGAGCTAACATCTGGAGGGCTCAAACACGCTTAGTAGAGGTTATTGGTAAAATCCTGCTCAGACAAGTGATTGCTGAAGTCTGTGTTGTTTTTTGACTCTCATTTCAGGGCTGTGTCTAGGTGCTTAAACACTTGGACTTGTCAGCTCTGAGCATTTTAATGAATGTGCCCTTTGTGGATGCCACTTTAATATCTTTGTGCCTAATACTGTACTTGGTAGAGTTATTTCTGTCACAGAAATATCTCTAGTGGTGAGAGCATAAAATGCCCTGATACTGGGCTGGAGATGCAGTGCACAAAGGTGAGAAATGCAAAGGCTGCTTGGTGCCTGGATCACAGAGCTGTGGGACCCCAGGGGTTTGGAATGAACTGAGAAATGGGACTTTGGGCCCATGGGGAGCTGCTTTTACAAGGGTGTGCTACTGGTAGGACAGTGTAAGTCCTGAGGTGGTCTTCCTACAATTCTGAATTTCAAGGAACCACCTGCCCCACCTTGTTGATAGGGATTTGCTGGAAGAGGTATAGTTTTCTATTTATTTAAATCTTAATTAGACTACTTGAGAGAAGACAGCAGTTAGTCATTTTTTAGTGGCTTTTGTGGTACAATTTTTCCTTCAGCAGTTCAATCTCTCCCCATCTCCCTGCTGCCTAAGTCTGCACTGATACACTCCTCCCAGTGGCTGAATTTGGTAAATCTAGATTCTCAAGTCAAAACGTTGTGCTGAACTTGAAGCAGCCTTGAATGTTTGCTTTGGTCTGCTGTACCCCCTAGTGTAAAATCTAGGATAGTGGCAAGCCTCTGGGATACAGTGAGCAGCCAGGGGCAGACTGCTGTTCATTTGATGGTTCTCTTCTGAAAAAGCAGTGTTTGCAGCCCAAGCAGCTGCTGTCACTGCTCCAAGCTGAGCTGCTGATACAAAAGCATGAGAACCACCAGGGTTTGGCTGTTTGGGGAACTTTGCTGGTCTTTGAACAGGGAAATGGCTTCTAAGTTAGTGGCAGGGCTTATATGGAGAAAGGAGTGTGAAGAGAGCTTTATTCATAATGCATCCTGTGCTTGGATCTTATGGATTTTGAAGCAGCACTGAAGGGGAGCAGAGGGAGGAAAGATGAGCAGCACCACATGGGTTGCTAGAATAGAGGAACCCAGTTGTATGAGGAGTATAATGCTTATTTAATAACAAAGACTCTGTGTCTGTGCCAGTTCACAGGGAATGTGAAAATAGCAGCTCACATTCTGCTTTTCCCCAAACTGAAACTGTCTTTTGAATGACTGGATTTGACAAGGTCAAGATCTCTGTCTTGTGAATTTGACTGATCTTAATGACCTGGAACAGGGCAAGCAGAAACCATTGCTGTCAGAGGAAGGTTATCCAGAACACCAGAAAGAGTTAACAGGATCTAATATTTATGAATGCAATGGTGAAAGTTGCTAACACCACACCAAAATGTGCAGTGTGCTACCTGAACCTCATGCCAGCTCCTGCTCTGCCTTTCTAATTTATGGGCAATTTGGTAAAATTAATTGGTGTTTTCTGTGGTCATTGTGTGTGCACACATGGCAAACATTTTCCCTGTCATTTAAGATGCCAAATGGACTCCACTGACATATTTGTTAATTTTTTTTTCCAAGTGCTGAAGAAACAATGGGTCAGAGAGACAGTAAAAAAAATGTTATGCTTTTTATTTCCCAGTTGTATCTGAGCTACAGAAGTTGCTGTCAGTCATCTGTGACCAATACATCTGGAATTGACACTTCCAGCTGAAACATTTGGGGGACATAAACAATGCTTGAGAGATCCTAGGAGAGAGTCTCTTTGTCTGTGCTTTTGCGTTTTTTAGCATAGTGACTTCTGTATTGGATCCTCTGGATGCTGAGTGTTATGAAAATTAGAAAAGACAGGTTTTTTATGTTCAGAGTTACTTATAAAAACACATGATGGAAGTATGAATTTTTATCCTAATTAAGAAATTAAGTATATTTTTTATTTTACATTACAATTTCAAAGTACTTGTAACTAGGTAAATCTGCTTTCAGATGTGCTGTGCAAATAGAAATTATATAACTGATTTGATCATGCTGCTACAATACTAAACACTTACTGTGTGAGTTCAGGAAGTCATTTCTGCCCTTCCCATTGATGTTAGGTCATTTTTGCAATTAGTTTGGTGCAAAGATGTCTTCGCTTTACTTTCTGATCTCTGTTCTGCAATGCTGGGGAAGACCACTGGATGGAACTATTACATTTTACTTAACAGGATGAGGGAAAACCATGACAATGAAATGTGTGTTCCTAAAAAAAAAAAAGAAAAAAGCTTTTATTAAATAATAGCATTACCATTAAAGTTTTATTTTTCAAAAAATGTATAAAAGCCATAACAAAAGAAGATTTTGAATAGTACTTCTATGAATTTTAAATTATCAAGAGATGATATTTTCTCTTTTGCAATCTCTAGTTATTCTATTTGGAAGAATCAGAGTTGAAAAACCAACAGAAGTTTAATTATACTTTTTGAAGTCACGAGGGCTTTTAAGAAAGATACTGTGTACCCTGTGCAGTAGTATTAGCCAGCAGATTATCCAGCCAGAAGTTTTTCAAGACTTAATATTGTTTGGCAGATAGCAAAAAGCTTCCACTGTGGGAGATGTTAGGCAAGAGGCTTTTAAGAAGTCATGCTTCAATTATTCTGGTTAATTAGAAAGAAAGAAAGTCTGTAATTAAGGGAGTAGTTCTTCCCTTTTTTTTTCCCCCTCCAAATGAAGTTGAAAGTTAATTTGGAGCTAAGATTATGGGGTTTATTTTCTCTTGCCTTTCACTTTGATTCGATGGACATGATAGCTGCTGTCATAATACTGTGGGACCTCCAGAGATGAACATTTTAGCTGATCAGCAGTTTGAATTTAAAGAACTAGTTCCTATATTTGGAAAATTTAATAAATTCATGTAATTTCAGATGTGTACCAAGATACTGTGTGATGATAGCTGCAAAGATTTACAGTAGAAAGCTACTTTTATAATTTGCTAACAAGGGAGTTGCTAAAATAAAAATTAAAGATTTGTGTGTTGTCTTAAAACAGACCCCTCTTGAAGATGAAACTTATAGTAGAAACTTATGGCATCATCCCCTAGGCAGTGACAGCAGGCAGATCTCATTTCAGCCCAGGGTCTGTGTACTCACATTGGAGTCCTGAAATATTCCTTTGTCTCACATGAGTGTCAGGAGGTGTTATGGAGGAGACCACACTCATGGGTGTGCAGCTGGCCTGGAGCAGGGTAACATGAAGAGACCTTTCCTCCTTTTTTGTCCTATTTGTAGTAGTGGCACTGGAAAGAAAGGAACAAAGCCCCAATGCCTGTAGTGCCTTGTAAATCATGTGGTATTCAGCTTTTATTTCAGGAGAGAAACAGAGTCATTAATTATACCACAGCAATATGATTTTTGTGGGGTTTTTTTAAGTTATACTTGTTTAAGGCCAAACAACACTGGCAAAACAGACTCTGGAAGTGCAGAAGTGCTCACAGCCTTTGTGCCAACACAGCAAGAGGACTTAGGGAGCACAAAAGGAGTTGAGATAGGTGACTGCAGTCCTGTGGAGGCTGAGCACCCTTTCAGGTGGTGCCAGGGGTGGTCAGTGTGGTGGCTCCAAGGATCTGTGTGTGAACTACTGAAATTCTGCTTCTGTTGTGAAGTTACCAAATTTGTAAAGTGATACCAAAATTAGGCTAAATATGTAAACCCATTATTTCTGAAAGGGAAGGAAAGAGAGCATGAGAGGAAGCCTTCTGAATTTGGAGAAAAATCCAGTCATTATCAGGAAAAAACAAATCTCAGTTACTTCACAAAGGAAAGAAATAATTAGATAGAGCAAGCTATTTGCTTCACTGTTTTTGTCTTTTCATATTCCTAAAACCCAACAGAGAATGGTTGTTTCCCAAGATGGATTGCCTAAGCCTTTGTGTCCTTTATTGTGACTTGAGTGTGAGGTGGTAGTAGAGCTTTTTTCCTCTACTCACCTTAGTAATTTTATATAATATTTATATAATATTTTTTTTAAAGAGGGTAGACTTCACAAACTAACAAAATGTCTTTTTTTTTGTGAATATTTGACAAATGTGGCTACTCAAGTTATAATTACAACCAAAAGCATCTTATTTTTTTTCTGGTAAATTAGCCTTTTTTAATGTTTGCCACTTGCAGTCATTTAGCCATACTCTGACTTCTGCAAAAATGCATAGCACCTTAAACATTTCGCTACAAATACTTGGTATTTTGAGCTATCTCCTGCTAAATAACTTCTGATTGTGAAGAACTGTCTTACATGGCTGCTGGTTTTAGATGGCTTGTTCCTTTAAACGGATGTAGATTTAATAAATATAACAAAACACAGCATACAGTTGGAATGCTAACCCTGGATGGAGCTTTCCTTTAAGGAAAGGTGAAAATAGTTCTGCTGGTATCATTATCAGCTGTAATGCCAGCATCTGCCTTTTGTTTCACAGCACCTCCCAGATGCTGGAGCTCCCAATCTGCCTGGTTTCACAGCTCCTCACCTGCCTTGCTCCTTGCAACTACCACAGTGTAATTGAGAATTTCAGGCTGCACAAGCACCAGATGATGAGATTTTTTTTCAGTTTAAGCCTAATTAACTGTTAACTTGTTAATTGGTGGAAATTCCTACATCAGAGATCAGAAGTTTGTGCTGCTAATTACCATGATCTGGTATGTGAAGCTGTGCTGACACTGGCAGCGTTGGCAGAGTGGGATAATTAGAAGTAGAGAGAAGCAAAACCAGAGTACTTATCTAACTGATTTGATGGAATATTCAGTTTTTCATTGCTCCTCCCTGCCTCATCAATAGGAATCAAATATGAGCTGCTAGACACTGGAAGCTTGGTTGGCATCTGAGTATATGAGCAAGCTCTACCCAAAAAGGCAATCTGTGAATTGGTGCAAAAGACTCTCTTTAGAAGTGTACATACACAGTTTACACAGCACTTAAAAGGAGAGCCAGAGTTCACTTGTCTTGGCTTTTTGGCTGGGGAATGGTGCATTTTGGTTGGGTCAGCACAGCTGCTGTGGCAGGTGACAGCTGTGGTGGTGCTCAAGGCTGGTGGCCAGAGAGGCCAGAGTCCCTTCTTGGTCAGAGACATCCCTTGGGAAGATCTAGCAGAGTATAAAAAATACACAACATAGACTGAGGCCCAAATAGCCAGCCATCATTAGCATGAGGTACTGCTTGGCAGGACACACATTTGGTGGTGTTAGAACCAAAATTTTAAAATTAATTTCTACAATGAATTGTTTTGCTTTTTCATACGTAGTTGAAGTGGTGTGGGTTCGTTTGGTTTTTGTGGGGGTTTTTGTTTTTTTTAATGTGGAATTGTGTCCTACTAGCAGGATAATCATGCTGAGCCTGTTATCTCTCTGTATTTCTTGCCTTTCCATTTTTTTCTTTTTATTAACTATTATGTTTTTCCTTTCTTTGCGTTCTTGGGCTCTTTTGCTTGCCAGTGCAGACTCTCTTTTGCATTGCAAAGGATGGTGGGGAGAAGTTTGTTCCTCCAGGCACCTGCTCAGGCAGTGAGCACAGTGAAATGTCTCAACAATGCTTTGTAGGACAGGTCACCAAAACCTGATTTGGTAATTTTTTTACCACTATGAAGAACTAGACAGATGAAGTTCAAGAGTGAGATGCTGGATGGGTGTTGAATATAAAGAAAGAACACAAAAGGGAAACAAAGATGAGTTAATGGCTGCCCACTGATGAGGTGTGTTTTGGTGCTATTACTACAGTATAGGTAGGAAAGCAGGGGGGAAAAAGGCTAAGGTGGATGAACAAGTAAGTGAAAAATACAATTGCAGATAAGAGGAGGGAAAAAATTGTGTGATAAAAAGATTCAAGAAAAGCCTGGGAGGAATACAGAAAGAAGTTAAGGGAATATAAAAATTGATGAGAAAAGCAAAGAGATTTAAAAAAAAAAGATTACAGTGATTTTTAAAGGAAGATGTTGAGATGAAATGACTTCTTTTATACAGGTAGAAAAGGTGCTTTCTCTCCTGAGAAATCCTGAAGTGCCCAGCAGGGCAGGAATGGGCCTGGGGTGCCCACTGAGAATGGTCCTGCCTGCCAGGGAGTTGGGGATGGGAGCAGCCGTGTCCTGCAGGGAAAGAAGCAGCAAGCTCCCTCTCCCAGGCTCAGCTTCACCTCTCTGGTCTTCCCACGACTGCTACTGGGAAAATTCCTCCCCTCACTTTAGTTACCTGCCTCCACTCTGCGATTATTGGTATCTTGGCACAGTTTGGGTTTTTTTCTTGAGTAAGCAGGACTTACCACTTTGTCAGGAATGTGGCCAGCAGGCAGTATTTAGCCTCTCAGGAATATGCAGTCACTACTCCTCTAATATCAGCCTGTGCAAAAGAGGATTTTCTGCTTCCTTGGTTGATAACAACATAGATTTTATCCTTTTTTCTCCAGTAAAAATATTCCTCTTAAGTACTGGAGTTCCTTGGATTTGAAAACAGATGATGGAGACCTGAGATGAGCCTTCTGTCCCTCCAAGTCTTGGCAGCTCCTGCAGCGTAAAAACCCAAAAACCAGACCCTTCCAGCTCTTTCTAAGCCCATCCTTCATTTAGCATTCAAGTATTTTCCTGCAAATCCAAGTAACTTGTTCAAATGTACCCCTCTGCCCCCAAACCAGCTGGGAATTTAAAACTCAACAGAAAATAAGGAGGTTTTGTAAGGAAAAACCTTGTGGTGCAAATCATGTTATGGTATGTTTTAAAAAGATTTCCTCATCTGAGTGAGAGAGATTTTTTCACAGAAAAACTTGGGGAGTGGTTTGAGGGGGAAAGTACCTGACTAGAACCCGTAGCTTGACCAGTGTAGCTTGTGTTGGGCAGTGAGGTTGAAGTTGCTGCTTTGAACTAAAGTATGAGTTCATCGGTTGCCTATGTGTTCTGTTCTCATAGTGATGAAAAAGACAGTTTTGGGTGACCCCAGATCAGTTGTTGTATGGCTCCTGTTATGCAGCAAGTATCATAATGAAAATTTACTTTGCAAGGATTCCTGCTTCTTTTAGCTGTTCGCTTCCAAAAATATTTAACATTTTACCTGAAAATACTTGAAACCTGCATGCTGACCCCACAACAGCAACAAAAAAAAAAGCATAAAATATATGGTACATGATCTGGGCTGTCAGTCATCTGTCACTTGTTCAGAGTTTTTCTCTTGGAGGTGGGAGGAGGATATTTTTCAGCGTGCACATTGGTGGGTTTGGCTGCACTCTTTCCACTGCATGGATGGTGTGCTTATGTATAGTAATGTGAGCTGTAACTCTCAGGCTTTGGGTCCCCAGGTAGATGAATGCCACAGTTTGATGAGCAGGGACATTTCAGTAACATCTTCGCAAGTTAAACTTGACAGGTTAGAGTCGTTCTGTGCGTGTCTTGTCACATAACAACCAGAGAGCATCAGGAGGGTCAAGTAATATCTGAAAATGAGCTAATCCCAGTGAAAATCTGTACAAGCTTTATGTCAATTTTTTGAGAGCGTTTTTTTAGCTTCTCACTTTGTGTGAGAAAGCTGTTTTACATGGCTGCAGTCCTGTGCTGCTAGAATTAGTTTGTGACACTGTTAATAGGAGCAAAGACAAAAGGATTTATTCTTCTTCCCATTTGATTGTAGCCTTGTTAATATGTGGGTGCCTATGCCAACAGTATCCTAGAAAAAATGTGGATTGTGATTTTTATGGGGTCCAGGAGAAGAAAGCATAGGAATCAGTGGGACATTGGCTGGTTCTGTTGCAGCCTGCTCCCCCTCTCTTTCTGCATGGGTCCACCCCCTGTTGAAAAGGGTTACTGGAGTGTGATGGCTGAGATTTGGCAGAAATCAAAGCAATAAATAGAAAGCCCCAAACACAGCTGCCAGGGCACTGCTGACTCAGATTCAACTTGCCACTGGTCCTTTCCCCACAGCTTGGCTTTCCACCTTCTCCTTCCTCAGTGTGTGTGCAAATCCAGGGTTGTCCCATCCTGGGTGCAGAATCCAGCACCTGCCTTTGAGGGAGTCATCAGCTCCTCCCAATTTAGCATTATTGGCAACCTTCCTGTCCTGAGTCCAGGTCATTTATGAAGATGTTGAAGAGCACAGGGCTCTGAGGATGGAGGTCCCCAGTCTGATGTCCCCTCAGTCACTGTAACCCTTTGTGCCCATCCTGTGAGCCAGTTACTCACCCATCCCATGATGTGTTCATCCAGCTGTGGGATGGACATTTTATCCAGAAGGATCCTGGGAGAGACAGGATCAAAACTTTACTGAAATCCAGAAAGATTTCATGAGCAATCTTCCCTTGATCACCTGGGCAGGTTACCCAGTGTACCTCGTCATAAGAGGAAATTAACACTGTTAAGAAGGACTTTGCTCCCATGAATTTGTTCTGGCTGTGACCAGTTGACTGAGCTGCCCTTTGGGGTGTTTTTCAGCATAAACACAAATTCTGCTTTCAGCTTCTCTTAATGTGCTTAAGGTGAGTTGGGATGGTGGAGCTTTTTAATCTATCAGGTACACTGGCAATGTGGCTGTGTATAAAACACAGCCACTTGATGGTTTAGTGCAGAAATTAAATCTTGAAGGTTTTGTGAAACATCACAGGCAACATTTCTGTAGTAAGACAATGAAATTTCCAGGTAAAATTTGTGGAATTGCCTAACACTTTAACCCAGTGCACATGTGCAGCAGAATAACCAAAGTAAAATTTAAAGATTTTCAAAGTTTTTTTTAAGTACTTTATAACAAAAATGACAGAATAATAACACATTCATTTTTTGAGTATATCTATATATTTTATCTGAAAACAGTAAAAGTATTTCTAATAAATAGAAGTCATAAAACAGTTACAGTGTGCTATAAAAATGCAATTTATTTTATGCTTGGTAATGGAGGAAGCAGTAGAATAACACTAAATAAAATCTGGTGCAGTGAATCTGGCAGACTACTAACTGCACATTTAGATGACTGTGCTATTAACCTCTTTCATATACCCTCTCTAGTTTGTGGGCTACCTTTTATTACAGTAATAAGTGATAAGGACTACTATTAGCAGTATAAGATGAATGCTGGCCCCCAATTCAATTTTCTCATCCAAACTGTTATGACAATGACCTATATAGTCTTTAAGATGAAATTAATTTTGGTTCAGAGGGCCAGCATATGGCTTATGATTCCCTCAAGTCCTACTTAAGCCTGAGCTTGAAGTTTTATTTAGCATATCTTGTATAATAATTAAACTCAGACTAGATTATTATATTAATTCTGCCCAGATTGAACAACTTTTTCCATGAAAAGAACAGCACTTCAGAAAGCCATGTGCTTTGTATTTGTATGGTTTTGTAGTCACAAGCCAGATGCTGCTGCAGCTGAAGCTGCCTGTTTCATAATCTCCAGCTGTGCTCCTTGAGATGTGCATCAAGATTCACCCTTGGATTATATGATTTTGTTATATAATAAAACATTCTTGTAGTCTAGGTAATTTTTATGCAATGTGGCTCAGAAGGCTTTTTTTTTAACCTGTCATTTTCATTAATGAAACTTTTTTTCCTTTTAAACTTTTATTGTCTTTCTGGTTAATGGTGCTTTTGCTGTGAGTGTCTTACAAAATATTTTCACTTAACTTGTAAAAGAGCATCGCTTTGCTCCAAGATGAGGCTTCAGCTAAACTCACATCTTACTAAAACCCATATAATTAATAAAAAAAATATTTTTGAATTCACCAAACCACAGAAAACATTTAGAGTTTGTATCCTTGTATGTACACCAAGAATCATTCCTCTCTCAATGTCTCTCCCTGTTTTGGTTCTCCAATAACTAACATAAAATGAGTTGTTGCTTTAGAGTAAATAGGTGCTAAGATAAAGGAGCCCTGAAATGTGAATATGATGCAAATCATTTTATAAATCCATTGCAAATCAGGTGGTGGTCTCCTATAAATGAATGCATGTGTGTCCTTCATGTCAATATGAACTGTGAAAGTTTTTAATTTCATACTTATTTTCTGTAATTTTTTCCCCTATTATAAACTGGTGCCTTCATTTTGATGTATCTTTATCTTGGTTAGGTCAAATATAAATGTCTAATGAATTTCACTCATTTAAAGAAAAAGTGTTTAAAGATTGTGTCTGATTCTGTGTTATAGCTATAGGGAATTCAGCCTTTTTCTATCTGTGTTCAATTCTATGTTCAGTAGAGCTAATGGAGTATACTTTTCTCTGCATTCTGTAAAAGAGTTGGTATTTTTGCAAAGATTAAAATCCAAAATGCAGCCATGATTCACATTAATTCTTTCAAAGGATGTCAGAAGAATGTGTTCTAATGTAATGTTCCTCTTTGCTTTTTCCAAGTATATTGAGCATTGAAAATAGATAAACTGAAAAATAAGGTCTGTACTTTTGAAGGCAGGGAGAGTGAATAACAGCACAGATCAGAATCCAAATTCCAAAGGCATAACTTAGTCTTAGAAATTCGTTTTAGGAAGATGTGGCATAGACTAATCCTAAATTCTGTCATAGGTCGCACGAGACTGTTCTGACATTTAGAATGGTCCTCAGCGTGGCAAGCTTTCAGGGTGACATTTAGATGGAACTTTTTAGAAATATATCACCTACTTGGGGAAATGCTGTGGAGTGGAGCAGATTTATAGAGCAAAGAGCCTATTATGCAGAACTGTACATCACTGTCGTCCACCACTAAAGCCAGCTTTTTTGCTAATGTTCATCAAGCCTCCTTTGCCTTTCTCTTCTCCTTGGTGAAGCAACAATTCAATTTGATAGCATTCTTTTAAAATATTTTTGCTGGCAACACTAAACTTCTATTGTTTGTCTCATTGCCTGCTCAGTCCACCAGATGCTTTTTTCTCCTTTTTCTTCCATTTTGCTTTCAGCTGCCTGTTTGTTTCCGAAGTTGGTGATATCAACACGTTGTACATCTAATAATGTAGCTGGGTTCTGGATAGGGCATCCATCATATTACTGTGTACTATATATACAATTTCAAAAACATAAATCAATGAAGAAAGTAATTTCTAGAATGCAGTGTTATTGTGTGAAAGTGTTACCCTGAGACAAATGTACTGAGAGTGGAAAAAACAGTTCAGAAAAAAAGAGGGAAAGGGAGGCATGAAATTACTGCAGTTACCTGTTGTCAAAATTTGTCAAATGACTATTAAAGCACACTTTAATGACTATTTAAAGCACACAGTAAATTGTGTGGCATTTTCTGGAACATTGATAATTTGTACAAATTTTTAACTATAGTATTTCAGGAATGTCTAATAATTTTTGATTAATCTGTTATCCTTTATCTGCTGGCAACACAACTGAATTTAGAACATCTGAGTCCAGAGGCTTACATCCCAAAATCTTTTTGGGATTTAAGCTTCTCATGCACCCTCTTTTTCCCAGTGTATCCAGTTCATCCAGTTATGAGGAGCAGAGCTTTGGCTGGCTGCTCATTTGGAGGCAGAAATCAGCTTAATCAGCCATATATGATGGGTATGTTTCATTAGTGTTTTGAATGAGGGTTTCTATTCTATATCAATGAGAAGGGCTGATAAATAGGTGGAAATAAAGAATGAATTATGTGAATGCAATGTGCTAAGTAAATTCCAAGACACAGCTGAGTTTGAGTACCAGGAGGCTGTTTACTGGTGACATCACAGAAATAAGTAATGGAAATTTTAAGGATTTTATATTGTAACAATGATGGATTGTTTTGTGTGGTTTTCAGATTAATTCTTAAAGTCCTTTTTTGCTGTCACATAATCTCATTTTTCTATGTTCTCATTTATATTGCCACTATACTCTACTGCTATGAAAGTATATTCTAATTAACTTTGTCACAGACTAGTGTAATTGAAGTTAAGGCTTGGTAAAGCTGAGGGTCAGTGCACCTTCATGATGACTGGGGGATTAGGAAGATATTTAAAAACTTAATGTTGATAAAAATGCATGAGAGGAGAGACTGTTATTAACCTGATTTCAGCTAAAAATAAATCTGCTATTACTTTTTTGATATGAAGAGTCCTTCTGATTTGTGAAAAGCTCACTTCATTCTTCTTTCTATGCAAATTTCCTAAAATTATGTGAACTCTTGATGTAGCAAAATGTCGGATGCTCAACTGATCTAGCTATGCAAATGGAATTAGGTGTTTTTTGTGTTAATGAAGAAAAGGAATTATCTGACATTTGATCTTTTTGTTTAATGATCCACATCCTCATATAGAGATTTACAAATTAAATGTAGCAGACTATCATTCATGTCAGTCTGTAGAACTTGTGACAATGGAACCAGCAGAGAATATTCAGTGTTAAGCTGTAAGAGATTCACTCTTCAGTTCAGCAGGTAGACTGAAAACTTCAAGAATTACCACGCCAAGCCAGGCTGAAATAAATCTGTGTGCAGTGTGAGGCTATCAGCTGTGCTTTTCACAGCTAAAAACTTAGTCCTGACATGGTGGTATGTTGCTACAAATTTCAGAGGAAAACAAAATCCCAAAATAGGTCAGGTTGGAAGGGACCAACCCTTGGGTGTTTTTAGGGCTGTTCCTGTTCCTGTGCTTAGGAGGAGCGTGCTGGCTGTCAGAGCTCATTTTCTTAATGACTGCTCTTGAAAAAGGCTTCAGAACTACAAAAGAGCAGAATAAAATTATTGACATAATCTTTCTGCATTTGACCTTTTAGGGAGATCAGGAAGGTAAAAAGGCGGTTGCTGGTTTAGTTTATTCCTGGTGTGTAACCTAAAATCCACTCCAACTGCACTTATCAGCTTTTGGGGGATGTTTTCCCCCTCCTTCCTGTTGCAATCAGGTATTTCAACAGCTGGAAACAAGTATCTCAAAAGTAAAACTTGCAAAAGCAAGACTGTCTGTAATAACAGAAAATAACTTCATGTGAACTACTATAAAGATACATGTTAATTGAGTAGGGTTTTTTGTGCCTAACAAAAAAATGACTGGCTACAGCTCTTAAATGAATGTTTGTCCCACTAGGTTTTTGTAAAAAGCTGCAGAATTAGACTGATAGCTAGATTGGTTAGAAATGGAATTGTTGATTTTGTTATTTTTTTTTTAATTATTAAAACAAGACAGAGTATCAATTCCCTTTGCATACAACAGAAAGGGAAAGAAGCATGACCATAAAGAGTTCACAGCCAAAATTTTGTAGTAAGAAATATTAGTTTGAAAGAGTAAAGGAAATTAAAGGGTCAAAATAGATTTGGTTTTCTTGGGAGATGGCAAGCTAAGTAAAAGCAAGTTTTATTAGTTCATTTATACCTGTCAATAAAGTTGATGGGAAAACTGACACAAGTAAAGCAGTGAATTCCATGTTGGAAACAACGCTTGGAATAATTTGTGCTGTGTGTTCTGATGTTGCTGTAGCTAAAGTGAACAAAGACTGGCTTGACTGGAGTCATGGTATAAGGTTCCTACAGAACTAAAGAAGATTACTGTTCCTATATTGTGGGTTAGCTCACATAACATTTTGAAACAACTTTATCTTTCAGCTCGTTCAGGTATGAAGTGTTGCTCTTTGAAATCCCAATGCAGTTTTCCACATTTTTCGTGGAGAGAAATTTTGTCTTTGCCATGAATTACCACAGGGTGGCAACATGAAAAAATGAAACCCCAGAGCATGAGCTACAAGATACACTGGTAAATTGAGCATTGGGTTATGTAGATTTTAGGGAGAGGGCAAGTATGAGTGGGTGTGTCTGAGGATGTGCCTCAACCTTGCAGTTTTGTATCAACTTCCACAGCTTAAGACCTCATGGTTGCGATTTCTGGCTTTGCTTAGGGATGTAGGAAGAGCAACTTGGTTTGGCATGAAACATTTGTCAGTCTTTGCTCTCATCCAAAAAAACTGGTGATGGGTGGTGATGATTTATTCTTGAGTAAAGGAGTTATTGCTCTGTTGAAAGTATTGAGGACAGGGCTGGCTGGTAGTCGGTGTGATGCACAAAAATATGGTGCAGTGTCACCTGGGTAGAAGGGTAGGACAAAGAGCCAACCTGCTGCTAGTATTAGTACTAATCTGGAAATTTAGATTTAGTACAATTAATAAAGGCAGCAAATACAGTGATTCTTTAGAGTTGTAAATAGCATATTAAAATGGAAGCACTTTAATATTTTCTTTCTAGTATAATCAATGTATAAAATGTAATTTTAAATGCATAATTTCTTGTTTACTGCCATTTCACAAATGGTTGGTGTTGTTTTGTTTTCTGAATGTTAGTTTTTAGAGTTCTTGAGACTTCAAAAAGCTTGTTCCTTGAGGTCTGTACAATTAACATCTGCTTGAGTATTGCAATGTGCTTATAAATGTACTACACTCAATTTTAGAAATCAGTTTACAGGAAGAAGATAGTTTTCTATTACAGTCTAATAAAGTGAAGAAGTTTGTAGAGCTGAGTTTAGCCTTGTTGATTAACCAGTGCATGGACTGTAACCTGTCTATCAAAAGGAGTTTGGTTAGTGGAGAATTGGGTCTCTAACTTACATAGTTTTCTGTTAGCTCCTTTACTGGACTCGTTCCTTAATAAGTAGAAAGAGATTCTGAATGACTCACTGGAACTTTGAACTCCTCCAGGAGACAATTAGGAGAACATTTAATAGTAAAAGATTTAGTACTCAGGCTGAATAATGGTAAGACCTATTAAATCATCTTCCACTTATTAAAGTATTTCAGTAAAACTGACACACAATCTACCTTTGTTTCTCATAAACTGAGAAAGAGGGGAAAAAAATACCAGCTGCGTGTCAGAATTCCTATCAGCTTATTGTTAAGCACATCTGAAGCAAATAAATGTGTGCTTGCCTATGAACACATCTACACAAAAAAGTAGCCAGCCCTTTAAGCAGTTTCACCACCTGTCATCTAATGCAATATATAAAAATATAAATTCCTTTCTGAACTTGTAAGTAAATGGTGTGGCTTTTTTCCTACATACTTTGAGTTTTTTTCCCAGTGAAATATGTTTTTTGGTGTTTTTGTTTATTTTTTTTACTTTGACTTGTATGAGAAGTGACAAGTGATTGGCTTTTCCATAGGATTTTCCATTAGCTTTATCTGGTGGAAGAAAATGAAGGAACAATAATATTAAAAAAGTGTTTGACAAGAAATGTGAAGCCTGTTAAACTAAGAAGTCACCCGATACATTTGTAAATAAATCTCTGTAGGGTAAATATACCCTACTCTATACTACCAAATTTTCATATATTTGAATTTCATACTAAATGGCATCCAGACAGAATTGGTCCACATTTCTAGAAGGGAGAGTAGAGTGTGACTGGACATGTATGTTTAATATTTTGTTGTGCTTTTTCTGTCTTGTAGCTCCAAGTAAAGATTGAGACTTTTGCCTTGTGCTAGGAGAATGTGCAGACTTTCCCTTTTAAGGTGGTGACATCCACTGCAGATGTTGCAATTTATCACTTGGCTTTTACACAAATGTGACATGATCTCATTAAACTTCTGCCACGAGGTTTTATTGCTTTAATAATTTGTTGCAATATTTATAGAATAATGTGACGAATTGAATTGAATTTATCATATTAGCCAAAAAATAATGTGACAGAACTATAAATCAATCACACATTAGCAAGTGTTAAAATTGTATTGTCTTAATATTCTAGATCCAAGCATAATAAGATCTCCTCTGAAAAGGGAAGCTTATTAGCATGAAATATTTCATAGCAGACTGATTGGTTTGGGTCTTGATCAGAAATCTCTCAAGCTGTTATCTGTTGGCTGCTGACTTAACTTTTTAAAGGATAATTTGGCAATGCCTCGTCTTGTGGAACAGACTGAACCCAGGAGCAAAGAATAAAGGGTCACTCAAGGCCTTTAGCTGAACTGGGCCCAGTCTGATGCTGATTTTCTTTTAATTTGCTTGATATTAGTGAGACCGTTCCTAGAAGTAAAAGAGCAGCAAGGAGAGTACAAAACCGAGCAGAGCAATTTGTAACCACTGCTTTTTGTCTCAGCTGCCTTTTGAAGGAACCAGTTGCTAATTCAAGATATCTGTGAAGCCCCAAGGAGAGCTGGGGTGTATGAACTAGAGGTGTTCCTCTGTACCTGTACTTGCACACCAATACCTGTTAAATAGCGAGAAAATAATGTAGTAAAGGAAGGGGAAATAAAGGCTTACATTCATGATGAAAGCAGTCATTAGTTATTTGATACTCCAGGATATGATTTTTTAATTTGAAATATGTTCTTTATTTGTTATATCTATTCTGAGATGTGGTAGCACTAATTTATTAGATATATAGAAACTCTCAGTTCTGAAATTTACTCCATGCACTAATTGATTCTAGAGTGATGCTGTGGTTAATTCTAAAATTGCAGTTATTGCTTTTATGAACTTATGTAACCAAATAATCCAAATCAGGGAGGAGGACACCAGTGTGATGAGAATTCTCTACATGCAGAAACACTCCAGACACCTGTGCTGCAGGTCCTTGACCTGCATTGTCTGCTAAGGATGTGGTGAGAAGAGGAAAGGATGCAGACAGATAAGAGTACAAAGAAATAATTAAACAATAATATCTATTTGACTCAGCCCATCAGAAGTCTTATTAAATTAAGGTTTCTGAGACACCAAAGTAGATTTTTAAGGAACATAAGAATTATATTAAGATTGATTTTTGTGAGTGCATACAGGATGATCTGAGCATAATACAGTATTACATCATAATATAAAAAGTGCTCTTTTTTTATAACAAAATAATAGAGAGAGACTCCAATTTTGGCCTTTCTTAAGGGAAAACAATTGAGTGGCCAGAGTAATAACTGTGATTCCTGTGGTAGCCTGGGTTTAAACATCAAAATATCTTTTGTTTTTATAAGTCAATATAATATCTTCCTGTCCATGTATGTCTTCAACATTTTTGGATGAGTCAAATTTCTGTCAAAATGAACCATTTCCTCTCTTGTGTATGGAGCTGAAGGAGAAGCACATTGTTGCAGTACAGCTCTACTTGAGACTGTCTCTGCCTCTGGAAGGTGTTCTGCTTTTTGCCTTCACACTCTTGTTGTGTGTGTGGCCAGTACCCTGTTTGTCAGAAGGTGCAGGTGTGTGACAAAAAGCTCTGCTTTGTGATATTTGAACAGACAGCACGGGAAATGCATCTCAGCCTGGAAGCACAGTCCAGGTAAAACAGAGGTGAGGTCTCTGTCCCTTTCTGAAAAATATTGAATTCCACTAATTGGAATAAAAGTGATAAGAATTTCCCAGGAAAAAAAGTGAGTTTTCATTTAACATCATCTTAGAGATGCTTGTCTACCTTTGTCCATCTTGAAAGCAATTTATTTTCCATTCCTTCCCCTCCCTACAACCTTATTCCCCTCTAGCATTACCCTGTCATCTTGGAAGGTACTTAGCAGTTTCCATGAAAGTTTGGTGGGAAGGTTGATGGTCTCTTCCAACCTTACCTGTTCTGTGATTCCTTTTTATTGCTGCTGATACCTTGTGAATGAATGTGTGTGTGTGTTTTTGCTGACTGCTTTTAAGTTTCCAGGATGTTTGATTTGCTTACAAAACATCCTCACCTCCAACAAACTCATGAATTATCTCAGGCAACCACAAGTTCTCCTTCCAGCATCACTAGAATACATGTCAGTCTTGGAGTTTTTGAGAAAAATTAAGTGATTAAAATGTCATAGCAATTTTAAACCTGCTTTTGAATGAGTACAAGGACTTCAAGAGTGTGAATTCACATAATTGCTTTTAGCTGCTGCTTTCTCTGGGCTGCTGTGTCCAGGTGCTGACCCAGACCCCCAGCTTTTAAAGTGAGCTTTTTTCCACCAGTGCTCTCCATCTTTCCCTCACTGATGGTTTGGAAGCAGGAAAAAAGAGTTGGCATGACTTTTGAATATGGAGAGTGGCTTCCAATGGATTTGACAGAGAAATCAGCAGGGAAAACAAGCCCTCAGCTTCAGCTGACATTTGAAATATATTGCTAATCTTTCTAAATAGTTTAGTGTTTTATTTTGAAATAGGGTTGTTTTAGTTTTTGGGTTTTTTTGGGTGGGGGTGTGGAGGATGTTGGTTTTTTGGTGGATATTTGTTTAATATTTTTCGTTTGGGTGGTTTTTTGTTTTTCTGGTTTTATCTTTTTTTTTTGTGTGTGGAGAATCAGTGAAATAGGACAGATAAATATTTGTGGTACTTTCATAGAAATATCTGTCACAACATCCACTCAATATTTTAGAAACAGCAGCAGAGTTCAAGGTTTGCTTGCGCTTTGGAAGTTTACACTACACACACTGAATTGCTGTTACTGTGAGGCTATTTTGTTTCTAAATTTTTTAGATGTTACACATCTGGTCTTTAAAGGTAAAGTTTCTCACTTTTTATGTGTTTTATTTACCTGAAATTAGCATGGTTTCCCCTTGTACCCTCTTGGGGAGCAAAGGAATATTAATTTGGTGACTCCCTTCTGATTCAGTTGTCATTTCCACACATTTTTCCTAACGTAGGGATAAATGAGATGTGGTAGCACTAATTTATTAGAAATATAGAAACTCACAGTTCTAATATTTACCATAAAGAGTATACATTTTCTCCCTCACCAAAGCTTTCATTGACACAGACATTCAATGCTACAGGATAAAAACATGTTTTAGGTATGGCTTTATATTTTGAGAACGTTTTAGTGCCACTGGAAATTGTCACATAAATGAATAATAATAATGATAGGGCTTAAAGTATCTTGGGTTGTGCTGAAGAATTTTTCTAAGAATGGCTAAATTTTAAGTTCAGATAAAGAAATATTAAAAATCATTTGTGAAATCTTACAATTTGATTGCTAAATTTCCAAAGGATTAAGGCAATGATCCCCAAATGAGTCTGTTCTCCCAAAGGAGCCAGAAAGGGGAATAGTTGTGTCAGCTTCCACTGCAAGCACTAAACCTGGAATTTATAGGTGCATATTTTAGTAATTATCTGCTTATACCTTTCAAAGAGGATCTTTTAGTGGTGTAATCAGAATTGTAAAAAGGAAGTAAGTTTCTCTTGCATCAAATTAAGATCTATTTAAAAAGCCATTGTAAATGCTTGACTATCTCTTTAAGAAGAGTAAGTTGTACAGATATTTGTAATCTAAGCTATACTGATTGTGAGGTTTTTTGTTTTTCATAGTGGCCATTTTAGAGACAAATGATTCTGTAAGACCTTGAAAGGAAAAGGTCACTTAATGCAGAATGTACATCTGTACAATTTATATGCCAATTAATATCCTGATTCATGGCAGAAAACCGAGTTAAAAATCACTGTGGTTTCATGCCAAAATCCATAATACAGCATTCATTTTGCTCTGTGCAATAGAATTTTATTTGGGAAACGTATTTGACTAGATGAAGACATCAGTGTGTCTTGGATGAGAGTCTGGCAGTAATCCCATATATTTGCCATCATTATATTGTACTGTTGTCACTGTGTCTAGCATTGGGAAAAAACCCTCCTTCCTTTGGAAGGCTTCCTTTGCCTTCCTGTGGCTCCCTTGGGGACAACTGAATGGTTTTGGAAGGATATAAATGCAGTTAAATTGAGAAATGTGTATGCAACATGGGAGCTGTTCAGGTAGTTTCCTTAGGGATTCAGTTATTTCCTAGGGCTTCCTATACTTGGATCTGGGATGCAGTGGACATGGAGTATGTAGAAAAGTGTGGTGCAACTCTTGCAAACCTTAAACTGTTGCTTTACAGCACAGCAGTAATCAAGAATTTTAATTTAGCATTGATTCTTCCCTTTCCAGATTCTACATGCATCTTCATGTAGCCTTAAGAAAGTACATACATAATATGAAACATAGGAAGAAAGGATAAACATTTAAAAAAGCAGTTTATATGGTATTGAAAAGTAGCCATTTGAATTCCCCCTAGATGTTGGTTTAAATAGGAGTTATCCCCTTAAATTATCAAAGGGTTTCTGAAAGTCTAATCTAAACTTGGTAAATTATAAGTATTTTATAAATCTTCCAATGTATTTTTGTTTTTAAGTTCCTAGACTGATCAGTAGCCTTATGCATTTACCCTTGGGAATTGTAGAGTATCACTTTAAATGACTAAGTAATGGGAAAAGAGCTTAATCTCTTACAGCTTGTCTATGAGTAAAGAAGATGTAAGACAAAGAGAACAGGTTTGCCAGCTTTTCTGCTCTTTGGACACAGGGAAATTAGAACAGTCCCTCATAAACTTAGATTTGTAGTCCTGTCCTGACAAATATGTTCATATATATGGAAGTTAAGGAAGAGGACAATTTGTCATATCTCTAGAGAAAACTATTACCTTCTTTAAGAACTAATTTATCAATTTACACAAGGTCTTTCAGCTCCAGGATGGGATCAGCTGGAATTTCTCATCAGGACATCTGCTGGAGTTTTTGTACCTCCTGGAAGCACACATGAGCTTCTGTGGCTCCAAAGCCTTCCAGCTTTATTTGTGGAAATATCTCTCCTAGCTGGGCAGTGGCTACCCAAGGAAACAGATACTCCTGTAATTCATGGTGGTGGTGAAAATGGATTTTCTCTCAGGATTCCTTGTTTCCTCGCCTTTTAGTGTAGCTGATCTGACACCTGAAGCAGATTTCCCTGGGTATGTGGAAAATCAGGTCACTCTGGCACTGGCTGGGATCCTCTCTTGAGGAGACACTTGGTCATTTTTATGTATTTGACACTACTCCTTCTCTTTGTTTTGCAACTCTTTTTGCACCCAAATTCACTGTTTTTACTGCATTTTAATGTACATTAGATAAGCCACACTTAGACTTTGTTACCCTGGAAAACCAATTCTGCCCTGCAGAAATAAAACAAATTAATTGTAACCATCTCATCAGAAATTTATATTTGAAGTGAGTGGAAACAAAGCTCCACACAAGTGAAGGCAAATTTAAGCAAAGCAAGCCTGGCTAAGTGTTGGGCACGGTTCTTGGAAATTTTGCAGCTCTTCAGAGGGTATAATATCCACAGGAATATATGTGAAACCAAAGGGTAGCTGTGATTTAACTATAACTTCATCCACATTGGTCATGTTGTTCTCCCCTGTGAAGCTGGGTTGCAATGCCTTGAAATGTTTCTGCTTGGAAAATAAAGGTCAATGTCTTCAATAAAAAGAGTCATGTGAGGAGAAGAGAAATTGGTCCTAAATACTTGGTCAAAAAAAAAAATCAAAGTTTAAACAAAAAATTTATGGGGGGAAAAAACTTTTTATTAAATCAAAAACTTTGTGGAGAGAAGTTTTGGGTATGATTAGAAATGCCTGAAATATGTTTCCCATTGTAAATCTTGCACTTGTAAAATTTCATTTGATGGATAGATTATTCTGGGCAAGGGACCAAAACAAAGTAGCCAACAGACAATTATTTGATAAGGAAATGAGAATGTATTGTAGCCAAAAGGATGTGGATACAGTTTTTTAAATCCTTTGAATGAAAAGCAGTCTCTTTAAACTTCCCTTATTAAATTTGATATTTATAAGCAATTTTTAAAACACTCTTTGGATTTTAACAACCTAATGAAATCATGTTGGACTAATATTTTTGAAATATCTAATAATTGCAGTACTGTCTGCTGCTATAAACTTGTACTTCATTAGTTTCCAACTTAGTAATTTAGTTAAAATTTCAAAACCATGATGACAAACTTGTGTATTTGACTTGGATTTAAATAATTGAGAGAAGCCAACCAAAGGAAGAAGGAGCTCCAAAAGGATGATTCTGTAAGAAAAAAAATAAACCTTTTGCAGGGAAATAAAAAACTGTTTGCAAGAAAATAAGATGCAAATTTGCAGTCAGTGTGTCAAAGATAATCAAAAGTTTGTTATACCTATATTTTTTTAAATGTAAAACTGGTGAATTTTCCTTACAAAGGTATAAAACTTGAAAATGCCTTAAAGTCAGAAGAAAGAAAACATAGTCTTAATCGATGGAAAAATTCATGAAAAATAAAAAAAAACCTTATAAATGCTTTTGCTTTTTTGCTGCTGGTTTTGGGATATTTGCCAGGTGTATTTCTTAGAATGGGGTTTTCATTACAGACTGAGTAGGGTTAGGAAGTCAAATTCCCCAGTATCTTTGAGTTGGGACAGGCTGTTTCTTTTTATTAACACCTAAAATACACTTGGAAAACACAATGAGGAATATTGTAAGGAGTCTTGTATTCACTTCTCTGCCATAGAATATTATACATTCACTTAGTTAAGCTACCAATTTATTATGTTTGATGGTACAAAAGGAAAGTATTTCCAAAGCTTCTGTTAATGAAAACATTGTGAAAATTTTCTTTTTTTTATGTAAAATAAACATGTTTTTCTGTTGACAAAATCCAGTTCAGCTTAAATGAAGAGAACATAAAATGTCAAATTTAATCTGATTCTGAACTATGGAACTAAATTTAAATTAGCTTAGTAATATTGTTTTCATAAATTAATTGGTTGGCTAATATGCATTGAGTTGCATGCTTAAAACTAAGAATAAAAATTAAAACTAGAAAAAATTTTGCATGATAAATTAACCCATAAATCTGTTCTTCATGTCCCAGGACCCAGCATTACACAGTTCACTATCATCTGACTTAGAGGTGAATTGATAATTGTTATTCTTTTGGAGGTTCAGGAACTGAATTAAAAAAAATGAAAAGTGATTTTAATCCTGATTGAAACAAAGTTCTCTTGAAGAACATTTTATTCCTCAGGGAAAAGAAATCTTTTAGCCTATAAAAATTCGTGTTGTAAGAACTTTAGAAAGAGAGACTGTTGTTTCAGGTAACAGACAAGCAATAGCTATCTAAGTCAGCCAAGGTATAAATGATGCAGGGCTAAATTTCTGATTTTTTTTATGTAATGGAGAATTTATCAGTGTTTTGCTTCACATATCAGAAGGACTTTGTAACATTATTGGGAAAATACCAGTTTTTATAAACAAAGATTGCTTCTGAGTCCTAGCTCCTGTTGCAGTGGCAATTTGATTATATCAAATAATTGCTATCTACACGGAACAAAACATGATTTACAAATAACCACACATGATGTGATCCTGGGTCCTGGGCAGGGCCAGGAGCTGGACTTTTGATCCTTGTGGTTCTCTTCCAACTCAGGATATTCTATCATTCTCTACTCTATAATGCTGTATTTGAGGCTACTTGGACAGATTGTGACACTTCCATCCTTAAAAATACCCCGAAGCCAGCTAGATTGGCCCTGAGAAATCAGGTCCAGTCTCAAAGCCAGTTTTCACACTTCATAGACTGGCAGGTGGTTGTTTTTTGTTTTTTTCCTCTGCCCCTTTCCACTCAGCCTTCCTCAAGAGTTGATTTTAACAATGCTGAAAACATTCTGTATTACAGTAGAACATGTAGAAGGCATGCTGTAAAGAACTGCAGAGGCATTTCACAGTATATACATTCTTTTTATAGGTGAAGACTCCATTTAAATGTTCAGTTGAACAAAATTTAGGTAGTAATTAAAAATGTTTAACCCACATAAAAAAAATTTATGTAGGTTATGCAATTAATTTTATTACAGAAATTGCATTTAACTTAAGAACTGATGACCTTATCTTAATGCAGTAATGTATTTTTCATTAAAATGAAACATCCTGTTAGCCAGGCAATAACCAGCCAGAAAGGAAGAGATGGAAAAGGTCCACAATATACCATGTACAACATCTGTCTAAAAGAAAAAAAAAATAGCCAGTAATGCAGCATTTTTCAATTTATGACTGTGTCATATTGGAAAGTTTAAATTGTAATTAAATGGATGGGAACTACTAATACACTGTCATTTTACAACTTGGATGGCTTCTACTGCTGAGCTGTCCTACCTCCTTCAGTAAATTACAGCTGTTGCTTAGTCTTTTATGCAGGCTTTCACATGTGGGATGTATTAATCATCGAGGAAGATTATTGAATGCATTTTCAGACACAGGAACAGCCAATATTTCTTCTGTCAAATGCACCTTCCACCTGTTTGCTGCAATGCTCTATGCATTTTTAGGGGTTTCTTGTCTTTGTTGTCGGCTGATAACAACATAGATCTTGCAGATGAAGTTTTCTAGGTGACTTAAGATGATAACTCTGAGAGAATGAATATATTATTGCCATTGCTTTTGCTGTCATGAGATTGTTCTCTTAGTACAGCATATTATTACAAGTGTTTGGAATTAGCAGCAAAAAATATTTTTAGTAATGTTGTGCTACAAGGAAGAGGATTTTTGTGTAGCAAGTGAATAATCATGGATTGCTCATAGAATCTTACTCCAGGCTGTGTACTTGCAGGTAGTGAACAAACCTATCACCTAGGGGGGTGCTGATAGGGTTTGGGTTACTTTTCCTCTCTTCAGATTATTAAACTGCTTTTGATGGCAGGTAAAAGTATTTAATTTCATCTTTCTTTTTAATCATGCTTTTAGATGCCAATATTTTGGAAATGGGTCACTTGGGTAGAGCATGTAATTTAAAAAACCCTCAACTTCCTAAGGGTTGTTTGTGTTGTCATTATTGAGAAATATTATTTTGGATCAACTAGAAATTCTGACTAATATCAACATGTTGATGGATCTGATTCTGCAACTTGTCATGAAACAGAAATCAAAAATGAAGAAAAAGTGCAAACAGGAAAATATTAAGAGTAGAAGTTCAAACCATGAAACATTTCTATCTCTAGTGTTGAGTAAAAAACCCAATTTATTGCTTTGGAAGAAAGAAATTCTCAGGTGGCTAATTTTAGGTATTAGGTCTGTTTTATAGTTGGCTTCAGTAGATGAAGTTCCCAAGGAAAGAGATGTGTAAAGCAAGAATAGTCTTCTTACTTTATTAGATGGCTTGGTAGGTTTTATGGCTTATGTTTAGCTGCTAATAGTGTTCATTCTTCCTTGAAGTGGTAAGAGAGAGATCTTCTGTAAATCTTTTTCTTCTTGAGCTGGATCAAATACTGTAATTGTAGAAAATTGAAAGAAAAAAAGCACTGATTTTGTTCAGTAGGAAAAATAGCTTTTTCACACTTATATGGCTTTTCAAATGTGTAAATGATCAGTGGGCTAATTGTCCTGGCACAGTAGTTAGTCCTTGAATGGAAAATTTCATTGACTTAAGGTTTCTTGAATTTCAATAGATTTTACCTTCATTTTAGTTGAGTTATTTTTATTAATTTATTTATTTGGATGGGTTTGGTTTTTGGTTCATTTTGGGGGTTTTTGTTTTGGTTTATTGCTTTGGGTTTTTTTATTTGTCTGTTTTTTTCATGTGTAGTGGTGTCTGTCTATTTTACTTTAGTTGGTGACTATTGTCAGGACAGTCAAAAGAGTAAGCTGAGATAAATAACCATTTAATGAGTGTTTTTTGAGGCAGGATAGCACCTCAGGAGACTGTATAACCTAACCCCCTGCTCAGGGCTATTTCTCACTGGGTTTTGAGTATCTCCAAAGGTTCTCTTGGAACCTCTACCAGTGTCTGACCACTTTTGCAGGAGGAAAGTGCTTTCTTGTGTTGAGGTGAAATTGCTTCCATTTTCTTGTCACTGGGCCTGGCTGCCTTTTCCTTTTCTTTCCCCATCTGGCACTAACACACATGGATCAGATCCTTCACATTTCCCATTCGTGTGGTTCCCATCAGGGAAAATAAACCATGATACAGATCCTGTCAGGATACTTCTCCAGCCTGGTGAGGTCCTTCTGGAAGGCAGCACAACCCTCTGGTGACTCAGCCACTTCCCCAGGGTGGTGTTATCTGCAAAAGTGTCATACTTTTTGTGGAAAGGTGAAACTCCTGTTGCTATTGCAGAAATCATGAATACAGACAACCCTGAGGCTGAGACAGCTGACTGCTGCTGAGTTTTGGTTTTTAGAATAGTTGGATTTCAGTTATAAGTCTATTTTTGATTTATTTTTTTTTCACTAGGCATTTTGCTGTGAAAATAAATATAGTCTTATGGTCATTCCCCAAGTTTTTATGGTAATTGTGATGATGTCTAATGGATGATGGCCATAAAATTAAACTAATTGTGTTAGCTATTGTGTTTGCTGTAACTGATGATCCAGTGCCCACATTAGCACTCCTAAATCAGGGTTTTTTTTTGTATTAAAAAAATGTTATTGTTAGTGGTATTGTACATAGCTTTTATTTCAATATTAATTTTAAAGGTAATTATGAATAGGAAATAGGTTATATGTCCAGTTTCTGCAAGGCATTACGATTCTGCAGTAGATTAAACCCTACCATTGCTAGGAAATTAATGGATTGCCTTCAAGGAGCTTGATTTTTGTTGGGTGGGAGGGTGGACTGGAACAAAGACAAACTTGCAACTTTTGTTAATTTTTGTGCTCTCCAATAATTGTAACCAGGCTTCAGTGAAATGGGCACACTCAGTAAATACAGGATAGCTGTTAGCACCTAATTGAGGCCTTCCAGTACCTGAAGGGAAGAAAAGATGCCTTGCTGGGAGGGTAGTGAGGATACTGGAATATATTTCCCAGAGAATCTGTGCTTTCCCCATCCCTGGAAGTGTTCAGGTTGGATGGGGCTCAGAGCAACCTGGTCTAGTGGAAGATGTCCCTGCCCATGGAACCAGGATTGTAATTAATATTTAAGATCCCTTCCAAACCAGGCCATTCTGTAGTCCTGTAATTGAAGTTTTACTATTGAAATGTTACTATTTCTACCTCATTGTGTGTGAACAAATGAAATGGCAATTTTGAACAATTTTATTTATTATGTTCAGTCTTCTCTTTAAAAATATTGCTGGCATTCCAAACCCTTTACTTGCTTGCTCCTCTGCCTGCACATGATATGTTTGGGTCTGTGGCATCCCTAAAAGTACAAAAAGACAATTTGGGAGGGTTAATCAGGGTATAAAAAGTTTCTTTCTCATAAACATTTCAGGCAGGACTGCAAACTTAAGCAGAGCCTTAAGTTATCTTCTTGTCTCTTATGGATGTGCTGCTGAAGGTGCTTCAGCTATAAAAACGTGTCAAGCAAGGAGTTTTTCAGATTTCTGTGGTGAGACTGTGTGTGGAGGTGATTTACTGGCTTACATGGTGCCTGACAAAGGAGAGCAAATGGGTGAAAGCCCTGGTGGGGACAGCAGGTTTCTTGTGGGGCAGTGAGGAGGGTTTGCAAGGCTCTGGGGTGGTGCAGACAGATGTATTATCTTAGGTGTGGCCCCAGAGGCTCTTTATCAACTTCCTGGGCTGTGACTTGGTGTTTTGACATCCTCAGCACCCAAGATGTGAGAGATGCCTTAGCAAGAGATGTTTGATACTTGGAGAGGATTTATATTGGCAGGGAATCTGCACAGCTGTCCAGCACACTGCTCCTGCTGCCAGCTGGGAGAGAGTGAGGGAATCCAAGTTTCTCCTCTTGGGTCCAGGAGAGCTTTTAGCTTCTTATGGAGTTTCCAGTAATTTGGTTTCTGAATACTTTAGGGTCCCTGCAGGACGAAGCCAAGGAAGTTATTTAGAGGCCTGATACCTTTATCCTGGGAGGAGTTCAAAACATTGTCACCAGGGCTCTCCTCAGGGTGCATGCAATTGCTCTCACAAGAGCAAACTCTCATTCAGACAATGGGAATTGTCTGAAACACCTTTTTAGCTGTCCCTAACTAAGCACATGCTTCCATTTTTTGCCTTGGAGCAAAGACCAACAACTGTTAGAAGGGGTTTAACCTGGCATGTGATTTTGCATTTGAGTGGACTGAAGCCCTCATGCTGTAAAGGGCAGATGAGATATAGATGAGGAAACTACTTCAGTGTTCCTTGCAGCCCCTCTGTATGTCTGTCATTGCAAACACTGCTGGCATGAGCATGTACAAATCCACCATTCTGCTCACCTGCCTGGCATGGGAAGGGGAACTTGAAGTGCAGAGCTCAGAAAGTTAAATATGGGCAGGAAACTCATCCCTCTGGAAAGCAGCCAGTCTAAGGCAGGTGTCTCTGCACTTTAAATTTTAAACTGAG
The DNA here is from genome assembly GCF_001522545.3 of Parus major. Lineage (NCBI taxonomy): Eukaryota > Metazoa > Chordata > Aves > Passeriformes > Paridae > Parus > Parus major. Next base: position 103,761,169 of record NC_031768.1, read on the forward strand.
CTTAGAAACAGCCACTCTTAGCAGTCAGAGCCTGGCAGCAGAGCAAACACCTGGTTTGGAGTGGCCAGATACTGGTTTTGGGGATCCTGGCCCAGGACAGACTAGTGGGGTGACAGGTTTTCACTGTTTGCTATGGGAGATGCAAATGGTATCTTATCAACTTTGTGAAAACACAAATGCAAAAAATAAACTGTGGGGAAGACAACAAAAGGTATGTACTGCTTGTTAATTAAGGCTGATGATATTAACAGAATATTAATGAGTCTGCGATAAGAGAAGGGTTCATCTGAAATGTTAATGTGAAGCAAGACTTGATCAAAGTTACTAAATATAAACTCTGTATTTGATTAATCACTTTTTATTGTGGTATATTTTTGGATTGTATTTAGCAACTACCTCTGAAAAAGTAATTGTGATGGGAATCAGAGTAGTAATTGGAAGGTGGGTGATAAAGCAGAAATTATGCCGGGATGGCTGCTCTTGTTTTTGCTTTGCTGTGGAGAAACAAATTTAAATTGAAGCTGTTGCAGTCAGTGCTGGCTGTGAGACTGTAACTATAGAGGGAGCCTGTACTCCATCTAGGGAAACATGCCCTGGTGTGCACTGAAGTGAGAAGAAATATAGGTACTTCTTCTGGCATGACAACCTGAGCCCCCTGGGTGACATCCAAACTTGTGTAATTGCAAGACCTAGATGACATTAATCACTCAACCACAAATTGAGTTTCAAGCTAAAGAAGTATTTGTCTGTCTTTCAGCAAATGCACTGTTCTTGAATGCATAATTTCAAATGTTTTCTGGGCTTGGGGAGAAAAAGTGAGCTCGATATAGAAAGAATATAGTGAAAATAAAAGCCTGCCTGACCAGTTTGGTGTTTTAACTTTTAATGAATAGAGCACTTCTTATGGTTCTAAAAATAATTTAATTTTTTCTTTGAAACAGCACAGCTCTATTAACACTGTTCATGTTTATATGCTTAAAAATCATACAATAGGTCTTCCTATAGTGAAAAGATCTTGATTTTTAATAATTTGCTGGAATTTAAACACTGAAATCCTTAGCAAAAATACCCAGCAAGCCATATGCAGTATGAAAGGATCATTTTATCTGTTTGCTGTTTGGATTACATGTAAAGATGTTTTTTTCTAAAAAATGAGCAGCAGCCTTCTTGTACAACTGCCTGCCTCAGTCTGTGGTGATATAACTGGAGGTAATTAGGAGGTGTGTATGAGGAACAGCATGTAAAATCTTGAAATAGACTCTCATCTTGGAGGATTCAGCACTCAGATATATTGAGGAGAGGCGCTTTGATTTCTAAGATTTTTTGGGTAACTTTATGGTGTAGGGGTAAGGAACATGCTAAACCATTCTGAGAGTGGGTCAAGCCTGCCAGTCTTCCCTGAAAGACAGCAGACTCTTCCAGATGAGGTGACTTTTTTATCCTACAGGTTGTGTCAATGTTCATTATGTTTTTTTCAGCTCTGCAGTTAAATACGTGAAGGGGAAGCTTCCATTAGTGTCAGAACTGTGAAAACAATTTGGAGAGAGAAACTTTAGAGTTTTAGTTTTTAAGCAAACTCTTAAAGATAACATTTCCTGAATAAAAATACTGATTATTTTCATAATTTCTCTATGATTGGTTTTTGGATACAAATTTATGATATTACTGCTTCCTTTAAATATGGTAATATTCACTGGTAAAGAATTAATAAAGCATGGAGCTAAATTTCATTGATGTCTGTAGAGTACCATGCTGAGATTGTGCAGTGTTCTGTCAACTTCACTCTGAAACTGTTCAAATTGAAGTATTGTGAGTAACCAGGAGATGATATCTTTCCATATGACAGCATTGATTAAATTTCTTAACTTTCACTTTTCCTTTAAGTGGTATACTTCATTAAATATCTCACGGAGATTTTTAGACTCTGGTTTTGGATGGGCATTGGCATAATTTAATTATAGGAACTTATCAGAGACCTGATTTTATTTTTTTCAGCCAACTATCTGTCATGATGGTCTTTCCTTTTTTTTAACTTCCTAAGATGGTTGGTATGAAAAGTACATCAGCCTGCTTCTTAAGCAGAGCATGTTTCAAACCATATTTTTACATCATACAGGCTGCATATATTGCAGTCCTATTCCAGATTCCCGCACTCTTCTCTCTCTATTGAAAAATTATTTTACAATTGGAATCACAGCATCTTGTATAAATCTCAGGGAAAGAGCAGTTTAGTGAGTGTGGGCTCTGTTGGCTTTGCAATGTAGCTTCGGTCTTTTGTGAAGCTTCATGCAATAGTTTAGGATTCTGTAAAACTTGAGTAAAATTTTTTCTCTAGGGTTAATAGTAAGTTTTTGCCCCAGGCATCTGAAGGTAAGTCTAGGATACAGCTAAAGAGGAAGTTCCTTAGTTAGACAGAAAGTATGGAAACAAATGAGATGTTGTAGTCCCTTGAAAAAACATTGTTAGCCCTTTGCTTAGACCCTAATTAAAATCTTACCAGATAGGTGTAGAGTTTGCAGAAGGGTATAGAGAAAGCTGCATTGCCACCTGTGGGAGAGGTGTTTTGAGTAGACATTTGGAAGACAGTAGAGGACGTACTCTGAAACATGTTAATTTAAATATATTGTTTCTGGTGAAAAGAGGAAGGGATTGAAATCAGCATGCCTGTTCAACACAAAAATTAAATTACAGGTGGTGTTACGTGCTGATTCAGGTCCATATGTTAAAATAATTTGTGGGAGGAACTGGCTCTTTCAATGTTCTTTTCAAAAGACATCCCAACTTCTTGACACTGTTATAGCTCAAATGGTAATTAAAGGAAGTCTTGAAGCAGGAAAGAGAGAAAATGTGCGGTGCATTTTTGTTCTCTTGCTGGTACACATGTAAGTCTCATTTACACCTCTGCAAGTTATTGAGCAAAATCTTCCACTAGAAAGGCATAGGGTGTGTGATCTTGGAAGTTCTTTTCAGACCAAAGGATTTATCTAATAAAAATCACTTTGTGCCTAAAGAAAATCAAACAGAATTAATTACACGTCAGTTATGTAGGGCTGCATCATCTTTCTATGCAAGTTCTTAACAGGATTTTTACTGGAGAGGAACAAGTTTTAACTGCTTATTTTTTCCATCAAAGATCTAATATTCATAATGGATTAAATGCTCATCAGTTAGAGGGATCACTTAGGCTAGTTGATGTCTTCTTACTGTCATTCACTTTGCGGACTGCCATTCTAAGCATGAAAAGAGAAGAAAGAAACCTTCTGTTGAAGGTTATTTTTTACAGTTTAATCTACAGTGAGGGTAAGGAGAATGACAAATTAAGATATAAAATGTCCCTGGAAGGTGAAATTACTAAAATATCCATGCATTAGTCAATCCTTCTGTGAGATTTCTTAACAGTCTAAGGAGTAGAAAGGTCTTTCTAGAGAGAGCAGTGAAATTGATGTTTTATGTGTGCCACTTTACTGGCTCTTTGTTTAGCTGGAATAAATCTGTATTAAATGGCATCATTTAAAGGACTACATAATCTGTGGGAGTTGATGATGAATTTTTAATTTGAGAAAGACTGTCTTTTTACAAAATAAGCCTCATGATCTAAGATGTAATGACTACAAATTGCTGTTTTAAATGCCAAGGCTGTGGCTTCATTATTTTTTGCACATTAAATAATGATTTTAATAAAAGTCTAGAGTTCATGTTCTCTTCTGAAAGCTATTACCTCTCAGATACTGGCATATACCTCTTTGTCTAGGGGGCAAAGTGAGCAGCATCTCATATTTTTCTTAGGCTCTATATGAAAGCATTAATTTCCTTCTGATGCTTTGATGGAACTCCAGTGCTGTGGGGCAAGTTAGTGCAAAATGATCACGTTTTCACTCATAATCAATATATCTGTATGACAGTGGGCATCTATTTTTCATTTCAGTGAAGATGAATGATGTGTGGATTTTGTACAAAAGGCTCCTTTTGAAAAGCAGTGATGGAAATAACATTTTTAGCAGGAGGCTGAGTCACTTGTTTATATCTGCAGTTGCCTCCCAGCAAAGAAAGATCTTGATGTGTTTCACCACAAACATCTTCCCTTATCATTTACCTGTTGCATTTGAATAAATCAGATATTTGCCATTTTACTTAAGGAAAGCAAACAACTAGCTATTGATCTCCTAAGGTTTTGGTGGAATTATTTTTTCCATTTGAGTATCTCTGTGATCTTGGGCTCTTTACATCATGGTGCTGGAGGCAAAAGCTGCTGAAGATCCTTGTTCATTACTGAGGGGAGAATGATGGAAGGAAAAGAGTGTTGTTTTCAAGACAGAAGTTGAAACATCTGTTTTTTGTGACTCTAAAGTTGTTAAGTGCCCAAGAATGGAAGTCTGAGTATTTGCATATCATTATAGTAGACTTTATTTTGCCTGTGATGGTGACTGGAGGAGTTAACATTTTTTCCTCCCCTTTCCAGTGGAGGAGGGGAGTGACAGAGTGACTTTGGTAGACACCTGCATCCACCACAAGAGTTCAGTATTATGTTTGAAAAATCCAGCCTTAAAAACTACCAGAATTTTCTGTGCCTCAGCCCCAATTAATAATATTAATAGTGCATAGTAGATTTTTCTTGTTGTCTAGTGGTCAAGATCCAGAATATATTAATATAGTATATTTAATATTTCAAGAGAACAAATAGAGGAACTTTTAAAAGTCTTTCTTAGGGTCTGTTGAAGTCACTTTTTTAGCCTAATGAAGTGTTAAAATATTTTAGTAGAAGATAATTTTTTGTTTTATTGTTTCAGTAAAGAGTTATAATGGAAAATATTGACCTCAGAAGTCAAATAACAGCAAGTTTCAGAAATCATGTAATTATAAACTACTGATGAGAACACTGTGAAATGCTTTATGGAAGATTAATTTTACTTTAAAATTTCTATTTCTGTCAAGAAAGTAACAGTGCAAAAATTCTCAGAATTCTTAATTCTTCTCAGTATTGTTGTATAAGATAATTCTAAATTACAATATTATGTAAATTTGGAGGCAGTGAGATGGAAAAAAAACCCCTGTTCATAGGAAGAAAGATTTTTGGCATTCCAGGAAAATCTCGCCAACTCTATCTCATGTGATAAAATGATATTAACAGCCCCTTTTTGATTAATGGTATGCAATGTTAAGCTTTAATTTCCCTTGTAACTTGGTCCATACCTGTTGCAGAGCAGCAGCTGTGTGTGAGGCTGCTTCTGCTTCCACCACCTGGAGTTCTGAGCAGGATTTATGGATTGTCCCGAGCACACTGCAGCTGGTTAATCTCAAAACAAAGCATTATGATGTTTTTGCCTTGTACATGTGAGATTTTGGAGTTTCATAAATTCATGTGGCTGGGAGGGGACCAGACAAACTGAGACAGATCTGACAGGCACAGAGATGTACACTGCTTTACTGAGGGACTGGCAGATGCTCACACATGAACAAGTGGTGTTTAAATTCTGCCCCTTCTTCAGAATGCTTCCACCTGTCTACACAGTGTGACCCTTCTGTTATCAGCACTCTGTGGCAGCCAGTTGTCTCTTCTTTTGGCCTCTCTTTCTGCCAGAATGAGGCCAGAGAGGTCTTAAACATTTGTTCTTGTCAGATGATTGATGGTTTTCCAGCCTATGTTATAACAAGCTCTTAATTTGTTTGCTTCATTGAACTAGTAAAGGAATAATGTACAAGCTTTCAGCCTCATCAGGTAGAACAGATTAGGCACTCTCAGATTTAAAAATAAATAGATTTTAAAAATTCTGGACATGAGGTTGTGGAAGCATTTTTTTTTTCATTCTGCAGTTTTTGGAGGTCTAGCACTCGTAGAAAATGCAGGTGACTGCTGATTTGTCACCCTGTAGACATAATTTTTCATCAGATACCCTCTGCAAGTATGGCTAAACCTTTCAGCCTGTGTCAGACACAATTATCTTGCTACCTACAATTTGAAAAATATGAGACCATTCAGTTGTTACAGGTTGGATTCCACATTCTCACTTACATTAGTATTGTTAGTAGCTTCTTAAATGAAGGAACCAAAAAGACTGTGCCAGCCAGAAGGGAAGGAACTGAAACATTACACACTAGATTCTCTGGTAATTTGCCTTTTTGGTTTGTTTATGCAAGTAACAGACAAACTCTCCAGTCTGGTGTTCTCTTGGATCCAGTTTGTAACAAAGAAAGTTTCTTTCCTGGTTGTTTTGGTGTTTTCCCCCCTCTAGAATTCATAAATTTGGTGCATTGATAGAGCTTCTCTAACCAAGAAAAGACTGAATATCATGGGAACAAATCTAGGTCAGTGTGAGGCTGATACCAAGGCACGTTTTGAGCAGTCATGTATGGAAGCATCAGAGTTCAGACTCTTTGGATATTCCAGTGTTATCCGTGGGGAATCAGTGGGAAACAATCCTTCTTCTGTGAGCTGGGGGCTGCCTTTGGTCTGTGCCATTGTTGAAAGGCAGATTTTTCTGGTTGGATGGCTTCACTTGTGTTCCACAGAGCTCTTTGCCTTCAAACAGCCAGCATGAGAGGGAAGCCAGTGTTATCTGTCTAGGTGAGGAAAAAAGACTTTGGTCAGTTATGATCCTGCTCTTCCATCACAAGGGAAATCAGACCCATTAAATATTTCCAGTGTTTGGTTCATGCTCCCACTGTGACAAAACTGCAGTTGTACTTCTGGTCCAGCGGGACTGTGCTGCCAATCTTTCTACACAGGTGAAAAAATAAAATCACAATTAAGTCTGCTGGCCCAATTTTGTGCAATAATTATATTTCTTGTTCCCATTTTTTTTACACTGGTCATGATTTGAAGCAGCTCTTTTGGATTTGAGCTTTTAACTTTTAGAGAGATTATACAGCTCCTCCCTTGTCCTGTGTTTTGGTCTGCTCATATTCTCCAGATCTCTGCTCCTAATTTCCAGTAGCAGTTATGTTGTCCCTTTTTCCCCCCAGTTTGGTTCCTCTGGACTGGGAACACCCTCATACCTGGGACTCGTATCCTACCTTTATCCTTGACTTCCAGCAGTAAATCACACTTTAGAAGTTTTATCCACCACTACCCACAAATCACTCCATGTTCTGCACTGTGTTATTACTGAATCTATAAATAAGGGAATAAATCATTGGTTTCTGACTGGCAAAGAATATGCCACCACATATGAAAATACATCAATTTTTAATTCATTTCTGAAGGTGACCCAGAAGCAAACGATCACCATGCAAGTAAAACAGAAATACACATATAATACAGTTCCCTGATGAAGAATTATGTTTTTAAGAGCATCTGTGGGATTTATGGTTTCATATTTATAATTTGCATATGCTTCATATTTGTTTGGGATTTAATATGCTGTAATTTCATAGCCATGTAAATAAATTCTGTGGGAACTGCTGCCATCTCCTGGTCCATAGTTAAATTCCGAGCTCAAAAATGACAGCTGGTACTACAGGGAGATTTTTTCATGGTCTTCATTGTGAAAACAGAGCTTAAAAATCCCAAACACTTCAGCTTGAAATATAGAACCCTAGATATTTGACAGGGTGACATTTTTGACGAGACTGAGTTTAACGTGAAAGAATTTGGCTGTTTATTATCATTTAATACGACAAACTTCAATACAAATAATATGGCAGGTATATTCCCTGTAAATATATGCACTGGTAGATTTTGCAATTTAATTTTTCATTTGTAAAAAAATGTGTTAATTGCAGTTGCAATTATGAAGGCCAGCTAATGCCTTATAGGACCTTTCCCAAGTGAATTTACCATCTCCAGTCATTTTTTTTTCCTTCTTCCCCAACCAATTAACTTGTTGCCTTTTTTTCTTTCTATTGACAATTGTGCTTAAAGAAAAGTCAGCATGGTAAGATTTATCAAGTTGGAGTATGAGCTTGTTGAGCTTCCTTATTAATCTGTTCATGTTCCTTTTTTTTTAATGAAGTGAGTTTTGGCCTCATAGTGAATTTCACCACTGTGAATGGATGTCACAAAAAGCTGCTTCTTAGCTGTGTGCTTTCAAGTGTGCCTAAAACACGTCAAAACTCAGCAAATTTGTATGAAACAGGTAATTTTGTACTTCTTTCCTTACACTACTTTTCTGTAGTGGTACAACATTATGCAAAACTAAGACATTATCGCTCTTTCTTGTTTTTTCAGTAGATTTATCTCATTTTGAATAAAGAATGTGAAAACACCTCCTAAAATAATTGAGTCACGGTTCTAACACTAATTTTTTTTTTACACATAGCCTCTTTTAAGCTGTTCTCTAAGATGGTGGATGTGTGCAGGTTCTCAGTACTAGCACAGCTATCAACCTTCAATTTCTTGTTCCTGTGAACTTTAACAAGTTCATTTTTTACACTTATTGTTGCAGTGGTATTTAGTGTCTTCCTGTTAGGTGGACTAATTTTTAATGTTAAGTGGTTTATTGGCTCATGCACGAAACGAGAGGAGAAAACTTGGAAATTTTGTTTTTGTAGTATTGTTTTCAAATTCAGGAGTCACAGAGTTACATTCTGTGGGCAGGTTTATGTAAAACATTCAATTCTGCCTGGTCACTCTGAAACATCTCTGAACCAACAATGAAAGCATCTGAGCACAGAAAGAAGTAACCAAAGGAAATGCAAATCCCATGTAATGCTTAATTGCTTTTCTAGATGCTAATATGCAAAGGAACACAATGTAAACAATCCTTATGATTCTGTCTCACACAAAAGCTGATTTGGGCAGACAGCCACTAACTTCACTATTTTATCTTTCTGTAGTTAGATATATTTAGATATATGCCTGGAAAAATAGCTGATAATATAAAAGCTAGGGAGAAAAGAAAAAGTAAATTTACCCAAAGAAGGGTGTAGAAAAAGGAAAGATGGTAAAAGTCTATTTCATGTGAACCTGAGTAAATGCAGAGCTGAATGTAATCTCATTTCGGGTTTCTGTGCTTTGGATTCAATATAATTATATTGTTGCCACAGACAGAAGACCACATCATTGTTTTAAAACTCATCTGAGTTTGAGTAGTAGAAGCAAAATAAACAGGTTAAAAGTGTAGTCTATAGAATGAATTGGGAGAGAGTGGCTTTGTGGTGTTTTGACCTTAACCTCACTGAAAAACTGAATTATTTCTTTGGTGACAGGAGGGGATCTGAGGAATAACAAAAGACTATAATAGGAATTTTCCACAAACACAGATCTTTCTCCAGACAAGCTAAGACAAATCAGTATGTACTCAATAAATGCATAATTTATGAGGATATTGATATAAACAGATTAAGGAGAAACATGAAGAGTTAGTATTGTCTCAGAGCTTAGATGATCAGCACCAGTGCCAGCCTGACTAGCTCAGCTTACTCATGTGAGGTTTCTGTCTCTGGATGCAGTATTAATTAGACTTGATGATCTTAGATGTCGTCTTCTAACCTCAATGATTCTGTGAGTCTATAACCTTTTACTTGGAGATGTGTTTTGGTCATTTAAAGACACAAAAGATTTAATTGTGTTTTTGTGAGGATCAAGATGATGGCAACAAGGTCAACCGTGGAAAAAAAAAGTATGAAATTAATTTAGTCTAAGTTCTGTACTGTAATTTAGTTCTGAATCAGAGTTTACTCTTTCATCATCTTTTTGTAGTACTGCCGTACTGCCAAACACAGCTTTTGTTTATTTCTTCTTTTCTGCAGTTTGGTTGTATTTCCTTGCTTGTGAGGTAGTTTATTCTTGTATATGATGTGCTTTGTGAAGGTCTGGCCATCCTTTCTGTTGCCAGCCCTTTAGGAGAGTCTGTCTGTCAGAGCACCCCGCTGTAGCTGGTGTGCAAGGTCCGGGTGGTACTCCCGAGGGGAGCTGCTCTGGCAGGACACCTGCAGGTGGAGCATCCTGCCCAGGCCAGCACACAGGATACAGAAATAAACCCTTTCATTAAAACAGAACTGTTCTCAGAACAGGGGATTTGTATCACTGCCCAGGCCAGTACACAGGATACAGAAATAAACCCTTTCACTAAACCAGAACTGGGCTCAGAACAGGGGATTTGTATCACTGTGAGGAACAAGTGGCCTCAGCTCTGGGCCCTGGTGCGGAGCTGCTCTGCCACGCTGCCACTGCCCTGCTCCAAACTGGATGGGCCACCTCTACATGGAAACTTTTTGATCTAATTGCCATGATCCAAAAACATTTTAACACCATAAAGCAAAGAAGGTGCTGACCCCAATTGCTTGATTATATATAGTGGAATACAGCACTTGTAGCTGTAGTGATGCTACGAAGTGTCCTTACTTTTGAATCTAATGTTGTAGTAACAAAACTTTTAATTATTTCCTTTAGATAAAAGTTTTAATTACACACATCTAAGCACGAGTTCTTGGCTCTACTGGGTATCTTAAGGAATCTTTTCTGACACAAAACCCACTTTTCTCCACAGATCTGCTGTTGCACTGGAATGTGCAGCAGGTGAAGGAAATAATTATTGAATCAAATATAGAGCTAAAGCTTCTGGTGCCCAAACCCCCCAAACAATCTGTACTTGAGGAGCTAATTGTATTTACATTCTACAAACAGATCAGATTTGTGAGAAAGGAAATTATCAAAAAAAGCTTGGAGCTAAGTGGGTAAATTATTTCATTCCACTGGAGAGAAATACTGTAAACTTCGAAGAATTTCAGATATTCGTGACAAGTATGACTTTAGCCCATGGTTTTTAATGCTCTTTTCAGTAACACTTGAAGACATCTTGTATGATTGGAGCCTTGCATTTGCACGCCCTGTGGTGGTATGCATAATTGACTAATGATGTCTGTAATTTGCCTGTGTGATTAATTCATTTGAAGCTATAAATATTCTATGTAAATTATGCAGAAAGTCAGCAAGTTTTTAACTGATTTATTGAAATGAAAAATAATTTCTGTATTTCTTTTTTGTTTGCTAACCAAACCAAGAAATAGAGTAAAACAAATAGTAGTTTAATGACAAAAAATTTATAGTAATAGTAAATATAAGAACAGAGTTTTCCTCTGAATAGAAGGAGAAAGTTTGCATTCACTGTTGTTTTTTTTTTTTTTAAACTTACTCTATTAATATTTTTACAAAATCATCCCATTAGCTTATGTTTAAGTCTTTGGGGAACCCAGCAGGGATCAGATCTTGAGGAATTTGCATATTGGGTCTTTTCATGAGTTCTGTATGAAACTTTGTCTTGTCTCTCACATGAAATCAAATAATTTATCTTTCTCAGAATGGAAAAGAAAAAAGCCTGAGAAATATTACTGAAATGCTCAGAATTTTTGAAACAAATTTTTCCATTGTTTATATGATGGACTAATGCATTTTGTTCTTGCCTGATTTGATTTTGAGCTTACCAAAGCAGCCTATTGGCATGTAGAAGCAAAAGTTTAATAGGATGACTTTATTTTATATAATTCAGTGATTATAGGACACACTGCCTCATCTACATGAACCTATAAATATTCTAGGCAACTTGGAGGGAGGAGTGAAAAAGAAAATAATTATTTATATGTCTCTCTTTGTTCTTTAAACAAATAAACAGTTGAGAAGACAAATCCTGTTGTGACAGCTTTGAAGAGATGCAGAGATTAATGAACTAATCTCAGGAAGGAAAATGTGGTTTGATTAAATCTTAAATATTTTCCTGTTGTTCCTCGCTGTGTGTTCAATCACACAATGTATCATCCTTGAAGAGCATTAAGACAGGACCCTTGATACTTGTGCTGGATTTTCTCTAGGAAATTTTTTACTGTTGCTACTGAAGTAAATTAGGGGAGAATTATTGGTAGTTTGTATTACTAGCACTGTTTCCATGCATAGGTATATGCATGGTCTGGACTCCAGATTATCCTCTTGTGGCTCAGTTCCTCTTCAAAAACTCTTTGAGACATCCATGGTGTTGGAGTGAGTTATCCAATAGGAGTGAGAGTTTGCTATAGCCTAATCTTTTGTTAGCTAGAACTGTATTCTGATACTTGGTATCTACTGCTTTCAGTCTCCTGAGGGACAAAAAAAGATGTGAAAACAGAACTGAAGCTGACCATACTGATGTTTAGATTTAGTTCTCAGGTATGAGGTGTGTATGTGATGAGGAAACATCACCTTGCCCATGGCCAGGTTGCAGTGACAAATCCCTAAAGGTCCTGGGGCTGAGTCCCAACAGGAGGAACTCTGTGAGTGCTGAGGATTTCAACACCTGAAGGACTGAGAAACAGTCTTTGGATGAGGCTGGCAATAAAATCAGGAGTAAGCACATGAGCTACTTCCGATATCTGAAAGGAAAAGAAGTCAGGAACAACAATAGAGGTGTGGGCTCTCCTCCATCTGCTTGTAGCTTCCACATTTCAAACAAAACCTTTCAAAAAAGGTCTTGAAGATGTCTTTGGACAAAGTGAGCAATTCTGGGGAGAGGCAGTAAGAAGGAGAGTTAATGTGTTGCTGGAGTTACTAAGGAGCTGTGTGGGAATTACATGTATTATGGCTGGGTATTGAAGGATAATTCAGCTGTGGGAGTTTTCTGCCCATGTACTTAAGAGGCTATATTTGAACATGCAGTTTATAGAAGGATTAGCTAATCTTTGAAAATACAAACTGGAAAAATTGCGGTCTGAACTATATCAAAGCCCATGATGCTTGCCATAAAGCTTTCAGGTTAAGCCCATGTCCTACAGAACATGTTAAATGAATGGCACCATTAGGAGCTGCAAAAGCATGACATTAGAAATATTACAGCACTAATTGGCACTGCTTTTACAGACCTTAATATTGCTACTTTAAGTTCTCATTGTTCACTTGCATTACAGATCTCTTGATGAATAGCTTTTTGTACAGGATTGTCAGATTCGGCTTTGACAATTTATTTAATTTAATGGGCTGGTAATTCAGATAGGTTAACTCCACAGTGAAAGGGTCATCCTGAGAGTGTCTGACACAGAAAACAAAGTAATCCCTTTAGTCTTTGGCAAAACGAGTCAGAAGATTGGTCACATCTATGGATGCTTCATCAGGAAAAACATGCACACACTGTAGGATCCAGATCATATGTGTTGTTAACTAAATATAGGAATAGCCTATTTAATATGGAGATAGCCATAATTACACAGTAAACTAAAAAGTAACTTGAAAGTAAATTCAAGTATGTAAGTCTTAAAAAATTGGAAATTCTAATTGAAATCTTGTTTAATAGACCAGATACTTCATTAGCTAGCATAAAATTCATGCTGTGTTCCTGACTATATAACCCAATAAAAGATCATGAAACTAAATCAGCAATCTGTCATTCATCGAATGACAATTCTATATAGTGTGAACTCATCATAAACCAAAGCAAGAAAAGCGCTCTGAATGTCAAATCAACTTGGAAATCAAATGGAAAATCTAATTATACTTTTTTAATAGTGACAGCATAACAGCTTTAACTACAGTAATGTCACTCTCCCTCCTGAAGTGTGACTTTGAGCAGATACAGAACATAAAAGTGGACAGGATACAGCACTATATTGGGAAATGACTGAGATGTTGATTCTGTGGGTACTGATCCTTTTGAGGTGACAACAGGATGCTGCATCAGCCCCCCCTAGAATGCTTGCCCTGAGCTTGAAGGGGAAAGTATCTCCTCTTGCCACCCTCCTGACTCCAGAAATGGGTTCAGTCCCTCTGTTATTACCAGAACTGCAGGTTTAGTTTATTGTGCTCATTAAATCTGCAAGGATGGAGCACAGGACTGACACATTTATACTCAGACATCCCTGATTATAAGGGACATTTGTACTGTTGTTTCTCTTTTTCTCCTTTTCAGCATGTTTGTATTTTCCTGTCTTTGTCCTTCTCCCAGTCAACCTATCCATAATAATGACTTTTCCCCTATTGGTGTCAGTTTTAGTAAACCCATTAGCAATGGGGAAACAAAGACACTTGGATTTGCTTGCTCTGAAGAAGATAATTTGTTGCAACAAACAGAGCCCTTTTATGTTCTAAACTAAACAAAAACAAAACCTAAATTGATTCAGATACTCAGTGTAGTTTCTCAGGTAATTTTGGCCTTATGGTATCACTGAAATGGTGGCCTGGCTACTCTTGGCTGTGGAGGACAGCTTTCAAATGCTCTCCACTGTTTCAAATCTGATTTTCTGTGCAGTTTTTCTTATGGAAGAACACAATAACCATCTACAAGGGTCAGAAACCATCCTGTTGCTGTCTGAGAGGGCAAGGTCCAAACATCTGAAGGACATGTTCTTAGGGCAAGAAGATGGAGAAGTCTAGAAGATCAGTGTTCCCCATCACAGATTCTGTTCTTGGAAGGTGACAAACCCTGCAGCTGTGGAATCTGACAGGGACCTTCAGGCAGCTCCCTATTTTTATTTCATCTGCAGTGCCAGGAGCTGCAGTGGTAGGTTTATGCTAGACTTTGATTTCCAGAGATATCTTTGACTTCAGGAACTGAGTTTCATCTGTCAAAACCTAGACACTGAGTTTCTTGAGGAATCCTCTCTAGGAAATGAATGCCCCAGTAAATTTTTTCAGTCCAAGAGCTGCAGTGGACCTGACCAGGCTGAGATGGGGTCATCTCAGAGTAAAGCCACGTAGTGATGCTGTGCTGCTCCATGCTGTATCCCTACCACTGTTGTCTTTCTCCCTGCAATACTGTTGTTCTTTGGTATTCATTTTAGTGTAGCTTGTTGCTTTAGAAGGGTCTCCTGATTCCAATTTTAGGGTGTTGAACACTCATATCTGCTCCTAAAGTTTACTCCAAAGGGAAAATGAAATTAGACCTAATAAGGAAATACTTAAAATCTCATGCATATGAAAGGTTTTAAACATAAATTCTTGGTATAGTGAATAATTATTAATTTCACAGTGAAACTGGAGTTCATTATAAGGTAACCATAAGACTAGGCTCATGTATTCTGCATTGTAGAAACAAGTTACGAAATGCTTTAGGTGCCTTTTCAACATGTAGACTTTAAGATGTGTCTTTTAAGAATTGAGCAGCTTTCTTTCTACTTCTCAGGCATAGATAATAGATATGTAAGGTAGAATTTAAATTTTAGTTGATCTTCATTTTTTAAACTGTTTTCAAAGGATCTTTTATGAAGCCTGAAAAGGAGCATTTGTTCCCAGAACTGCTGTGAGTGCAGAGTTCAGGGGGATTACAGAATCAGGTCATGATTAAAAATTATCATACATCATTAAGAACAGGTTTTGATGGTAATGTGTCTGTAGAGGTACTGGAAAGTTCAGTGAATTAATATTTTGTTAACTTCTTAATTTCAGAATGGAAAACATGGAAGATGTTTTATTTTTGAAGTAATCATCCTTTCTGTTGTGGTTGGACCTTTATATATGTACATTCACATATGTAAATGTACTGCTTTAAGAGTATGTCTGGTAGAACTGTGGTGAAAATGAGCAGAAGAGTGTGCAAGAAGATGCCAATATGTGATGAATGCATAGGAAACAATTTTCTAGGATTAAGCAGATTAGAAAATGCCACTTCATTTTCTGAATCATAGAGAAATTTCATCAAGTCCATGCAGAGGTAACTTTTGCTATTAAATTCTTATGAATTTGTGTTAAGATGCTTTTGCTAAATAATTTTAAAAAATAGAATATAAGAAAATAAAATAAATTTCTTCCTCAACATTTGCCATTTAAGACTAAAACAACAGTCACCACATCCTCCTTAACCCACTTATGGAGGAGGGAATGTGATACTGTAGATAGATACGAACTAGAGAAACTGTTAGACTATTAGAAGGGGATTTCATTCTCTGGAATCATTTATCTATGCTAAAAATCAAATTCTGAGGACATAATTTTGTTCTGTGTTGCTGCTAAAAGTATGTCATCTAGCATGACAAATTACCAGTTAAAACATCTGTATGAAGGAAAGATACTGAAATGTGAATCCAGGTATCATAAGGATTTCTCTGAAAAAATTTTGATCATCAGAAACAAACCTATATTGCACAATGGTCACTGGATGCTTTATCTTCACTAAAGATTATTTTTTATTACTATTTAATTAGAGTGATAAAAGATGAGTTCTTGATTCTGTCAGGGAATTTTCCAGGATTAATTCCATTTATTTATGGAATAATAAATAATTGTTGTTATTACATAGTTTAGTGCTATATGTATGAATAGGTGTTACTTCTTTAAACTCTAAAGTGGTACAAGTTTGGGAAATTGGGTTTTTCCCCCCTATTTATTATAGCTCTTACAAAATATAACATGAATTTAAAGAAGCAAAATAAAAAATTAGGAAATATATGCAGAAGACAGACCTTATTCTTTAATTTGAGGAAAAGGTCCCAACAGAGTTAAGGGCCAGGAGAGAAATGTAGCAGTTTAAGTAGCCTTAAGGGTCTAAGTCCTTTTAATGTTTCATGTATTAAAGCCAGAGAATTGAGAATTAATTCAAACTAAATGCAGCAAGGCATGGAAATATTAGAATCTAACTTTACCCTTTACTAATGCTTTATGGTAATTGTACAGCTTGATGCCTCTGATCTTAGATGAGATGGATTTAAGAAAAATGCAGCCCAGTTTTTAAAAGAGATCCCTCATGGTCTGTCTTTTTACTACATGTATTTTCCTACTGAAATGGCCTTTAGGCATTGCAGAAGTGCAAATAATTAATAACTAGCATTACTAAAATATGAGGCAAAGAAGTGTCTGACATACAGTTAATTTTTTGCAAACTATAATTACAAGATTTTAACACTGATTGTAATTACTTGAACATATGGCAAGAAATAGGTAATGAAAGTATTTTTAATTGTGGTATAATGAGTTTCTGGATGTTTAATAGTATTTTCACTGGGATACCAAAAATTTAAGAAGTAAGAAGAGAGAAAAGGAAAAGAAATCCTGTCAGGTTTGGAGTTAGCTGTATCTTTAAAATGAAAGAAAATAGAATTTAAGTAGAGTTTGTAGTTTTTTTAAAATACTTTTGAGGTCATATTTAAGCAAGGTTGTTTTTTTGTAGGTTGGATATATTTAGAGAAGTCAGAAATCTTTTTTTGTTACCATTTTGCAAGAAAAGTTATATAAGGCAGTCGATTGCCTTCTATTCAAAATTTACATAAATACAAAGAGACTTTCTTCTCTTGTGTTTGGCTATGCAGATGAATTTTGCCATAGTTATACCTATGATGGACCCTTCATACTTGACTCTCCCCCAGTTTTTACATGGCTTTTGCACTGCCTAAGCCCATAACTTTCCCAGTGATTATTCTCCAAAACCTAGTTACACTCTGCTGTGCTCAGCAAAGACCTGCCTACTGTGGTAAATCAGAAATAATTACCTGTGGTGTTATTGAAGAGCTTTGATGGTATGGGCTCATGGTTGGTGTTGTTAAATGTTCAGCATAAAGGACAGAATAAGATCTTATACCTCAGCATAGCATTCAAATTTTCTTTATTTCATTTGGAAGAAATGACAGGGTTTGGGATTTTTTTGCCAAAATGTGAAGGGACATACAGAATTCATAGCCTGATGTGTGCTTCTTCCCAAACAAACTGTTGAAGTGGCACATAACTCTGTGATAGAAGTCATCTTGATTTTGCCTCTTCTGTCTGAAATACTCAAAGAAATAGCGGCTGCTGTAGCCTGTGATGCTTCTCAGTTCCTTCCTGAATCTGTCCTGGCTCATGTATCCAGGCAGTGCCTGGACCCTGCAGTGCAGTAGCCAAAATGATTTAGTTCTAGATGTACTTTTTTATGATAGTCTACCAACATATTCCATCATTTTCTGCAACTACTTTCCTTTGCTCGAGATGGAAAGCATCTTTTTTTTTAACTGACTTAACTAGGAATAATATTTCTTTAAAAATAAATGTTTTTAAAGCAGAAAAGTAAATGGCTTGTTCTTTCGGTGTATGTCCATAACAAGCTCTTTACATTTCAAAATGGTTGTCAACATATCACTGCCCTGCTTGTCACAGCCTCTCTAAAGCTGTTAGAGAGAGATTTTTCTGCCAGAGGAGCCTGGCAGTGATTACAAGCCTAGTGATACTTCTGCTGTGCAGAAAATTATTATTGATGGTGATAAGGATAAGCCTGATGAGGGAAAAGATGCTGGGCTGAGTAATGTTAGGGGGAGGTGGGGAGGGTTGAGTTTTAGCATGGAGCTGCCCCTGGACATATCCAGCAAGAAAATAGTACCTTTTGGTAGTAAACCTGGTACTAGAATTGACAGTCTGAATCCTCTCCTGGTTTTCCCCCCACTATTTTAAATTATTTTCCCAAACATTCTGTTAATATTTCTAGAGCATGTTGGTGGTATCAAAAGAGAAATATCAAACTTGTTTAAGAACAGGGAATTTCTCAAAGACTATGAATGATAATACAATGGCAGGATAAATATTTAAGATAAAAAATTCCTAATGGTTTTCTCCCTGTAGCCCACAGGTAACTTTTCTGTGTACTCATTTTAGTAAAACACTTGTTTTTAATTCCATCTGGAACTCTTGCTTTCTCCTCTATGATTATCTGTAGTGCAGCCATCTTCTCAAGTGGTAGTTTTATATTGATCTCTGTTTTCAGCAAAGGAAGCTCTAAGATTTTCATAGATCAGATCTGCTGCACACGTGGGAGTTACAGCCGTAATGTCTAGCAGGAAATCAAAGCCAACAATTGTTGAGAGGCCCAAGTGTTGTTTCTTCAAAGTACCTACTTGAAAGTTTCTATTGGTGTGTGTTTTAATTGTTGGCAATAGAATGCACCCAGTGCATCAGCTCCTGAATTTACTGCTGAGTGCTGTAGAAGCTTGTGGTGTTTTGGTGAGATATTAGTGCTTTTCTCTCCGGTGTACCATAAAAGCCTTGATTATGCTGTAGACAAAAACACCAGATTCAGTCCTACTGCTTTCCCTGCCCTCCCTGAATCATCCTCACCTGGAAGGAATTGAGTAAAACATGGAGGGAACTTAACTGACTGCTCTTTAGTTGTACATAGCTGGGATACCTCTGCCCTTTAATGTCGGGCTTTGAAGATGGCTAAAATGTGGAAAAGCATTCTTAAATTTTAAGGGGAGCAGCAAGAAGGGAAAAAAAACCAAACCCATAAACCCAAATTCAGCTTGCCAAAATGGAATTTGCTGTTACTATGCAGGCAACAAGATATGCTTTTATTAGAAAAAATATGATTTAAGTATAGTTTGAGAAGTGGCATTTGATTTGGTCACTTTGTGAACTGCCAGGATGATCTGTGGCATGATTTTGTTCTAGACCTCATCCCTGGAGGTGTTCAAGGTGAGGCTGGATGTAGTTCTGGGTAACCAGGTCTAGTGGAAGGCGTCCCTGTCCTTGGCACAGTGGGGTAGAATGAGGTTTAGGATGGGTTTTAAGGTCCATTCCAAACCAAACCACTGGATGCTTTTCCAGATGTGCCCGAGCATTTCTGGGGGATGGCACAGCCTGGGGCTGTCCTGGGGCCAGCGTGGCTGGTGCTCCTGTGCCTGGGGCTCAGGGACCTTGGTGCAGTGGGCATGAGAGATGCTGCATGGGGTGGTACCATGTGTATGTGTTATTGGGGTTGTGGCCCAAATGCATTTTGTTTTGAGCCTTGAGGGATTTCTGTGGGATGTCATGTGGTAACCCTAAGTGTCTGCAAATAGAAGTTGTAGTAGGAGTCAAAAGCATCACAACCTTTTTTAGGTTTTCAAAATAGTCAGGCAGAGCAGTAATCCTTTTAGTGCTGGAGGAGAAGGGAGATTGCTCTGTGTGGATACATCATAAATGCAATATATGTGAGTTTATTGGTAACCTCTCTGTAGAAAGTCGTGTTGAACACAATGTCCCTGAAGTCTGTGGGGAGATGACAGCTATGTTTTAACTAATTTCTTTTAGGTGTGTGTTCCTCCATGCCTAGCAAAATTTCAACCAGTATTGGAAACAAAGGACATTTACAGTAACGGGAAAGAAAAAAAAAAAATCCAAGATAGGTTAATAATCACTTCTTGGACTCTCTACTTACACTTACATATTATTTAAAAATCAGTTGAGCTGTTCCATGAGCATTAGATTAGGAGGTCATATTCTGATGCAGGGTGAGCTGCTGGAGTTTTTGCACCTAAATGTTTTTCTCTTCTCAGAGCACCAATGTTGGGATGTGTTGTGTCATGTGTGCTGTGCCGTGGGCTCCTCCCATCCTGTGTCACCCCTCGCTATCTGTGCTTGCTTAGGATGTGGCCATCACCCCACATATGGCACAAGCCAAGAATAAACACTGACCTTTAATGCAGCCTCTGCTCCTTTCACTCTGTCCTCTTTGACCCTGAATAAGCCATTTCAGTTCACTGAGTGAGCAGAAAGCAAACCTGAACTTACAGTTCTGTGTCAGTAGCTTGGCTTAGCAGACTCAAAGAGCTCCTGACAGCGAAGTGCCAGGGACAGAAAGGATCACAGCAGCGGCTGGGAGTCTGCCTGTGGCTGCCAAGGAATCACAGCCTGGAAAAAGGCACTTATGCCTTCCTCTCCTTGTCTATTAGCAGATCTGGGTCTTCACACTGTGTGGTAGAACTTTTTTTAGTTACTTGTGGTACATTTCTCAGTCCCATCTCTGTATGAACAGCAGGAAGAACCCATCCTTCCATCTCCAAATGAGAATTTGAGACCAGGCAGTCTCAAACTTGCTAGACAAGAACAATACATTTGAAGTTGACAGATAAGTATGCATTTACTAGACTGCTTTCTTGAAAGCATATTTGGTGGGTGGGAGACTGAGATTTTTTTTTTAAATAGGTTTATTCTGCATCTCTCACAGTGATAAAGCAACATGACTGTTGTGAAATAAATAAAGGTCTACTTAGGTTTGCATCCTTTGGAGATAATAGATAAATCTCTTTCAGGCCCATGATATTATTTCAATTCTCTAGTAAATATTTTCTGTTTCAAAATGTGCTTCAGGGGAGTCTTGCAGCTACAGTCTCTTGGCTGCCCGAAGGATCCAATCAACTAGATAAAATGTCTTATTAAAACTGATCTACAAACATGTTCTTCCAGGAAGAGTGGGAGAATATTTTTAAAGAGACAAAAATCAGATATTTATGAAAAGTCTGCTTTATTCCCTTTTGATGTTTCCATGCCATTACTGCATTTGTGAATATTTAACAATAAATAAGTGTCCATCTAACTCATAGTCATCACTCTGCTTTTGATACCATTTGTGTGTGTAGGGGACAGGGCAGGTACCACAGGTCATTCAGGAGGAAGGTTTTGGAAAAACCCACCTGCAAAACTGGAGTGACTAAATCTGTTTGGTGTTTAACAGTCATTAATTATGTGTATGCTGCACTGCTTCTTTATTATCACATATGTATCTGACAAGATCTCTTGTAAGTCTTCATTCAAGTTTTCTTTTTGTGATAAATATTATTTTAGAGAAAGCTCAACTGCATGTTTCATGCAGCAGCTGAACTTGCTCCATTTAATAAAATTTATTTGAGCAGGAAAAATGACAGAGGTCTTTAAAACTTAAGTTTTTAAGTTAAAACTTAAGAACTTTTTGTGTTTTTTTAATGCAAACTAAAATCTAAGATATTTACAGTTTTTTTCCCTTGGGAATAGACCATTGCAGTATCATATACTATATCATAGTTATAGTATTGCATAGTATAATAGAGGAAGACTACTGGGCTTTTGAGGATAACAAACGAAACTTAGATTTGATTAGCTCTGATATTATTAGGCTTGATTTGGTGTAAAGGAAATACTCGTATAAATGCTAATGTATACTAAAAAGTTACTATCCTTAAAATTCCTCTGTCTTGCCTTTTTGTCGACATGACCAGTTAGAAAAAGAAGTGTTTAGCTGAAGGATGTTCACAGAAACAGAGAGTTCTTGATTCCTGTTTCATGAAGAAGGTTTGCGGGTGGAAGATGTGTTAAAACTTGTCTTCCTTGCCCTTGCAAGTTGTCAGCAGGCAGCTGAGCTGTAGGGTAGAGACAGCCACACCAGCAGTGCTAACAGGGACAGCTCAGCACCCCTCACCCTCTCAGGGGATCTGGACCTGCACCTCTTTTGCTGCAGCGCACATTTCGGAGTTTGAGGCGCTCATGAGTGGGAGCTGGCAGCAGCTCCAGGTTTTGCACCCGTGTGTGGGCAAGGTGAGCAGTGTGCTCTCTTTCCCTGGCTTATGCTGTGGGGGCAGCAACCTCTTGCAGAAGGGTGGCAAAAAAAGACAGCTGAAGGCGATAATGTCTTCCACTAGCACAGCTAAATTTGCGAGGTGTCGTTGCTCAGCACCCTCATTGCCAAGTACAGCGCGCGTTCCGCCACGCCTGGGGAGCAGATCCCTTTTTGGGGGAACAACAGGCTCCACAAACACAGACCTAGAACAGGAGTGGGCTTGGGGGATCTTTGCCCTTCTGGGTACCCCGAAATGTTGCATTTCATACCTATTTGTGCCCCAAATTGTTGCTCTTCTTAAGAGGCTGTAGCTGGAAAATGGAACCAGGAGCAGAGGGAGTGGAATTCTAGCCCTTGACTAAGTAACTTAGCTTACTCCACCATTTCCCCCCCTTTTCCCAGGGAGTTAATGATATTTAACAATTGTGTATCTAACAATTTTTATATATTTTTTTGCCTGCTGCTATTTTTTTTGTAAACTTTTTTTCACTTACCACTACTTGTATTTATTTTTTTTCCTTGATGGAAAGAGACTGGTTTAACCAAGGGTAACTCATTTTAGAATGCCCCCCTTAAATTGTGTTGAACAAAGACCTTTGCTTTCATATTTTAGTATTCAAATAGAAAGGAACAGACTTTCTGCTGCTCTGTGAAACACTATTTATGGTGTTTTTCTGTCATATCAAGTCAGTTCTAACTTGACTTGAAAATCATTTTGCTTATTTTTATTGCATTTTTCATGTTACAAGTAAATTGGGCATAAGAGGAAGTCTCATTCTCATGGGGTTTAGATTTCCTTGTTTCAGGGAGCACAATTGCTTCTTTGCATTTAAGTGCTTGGTGTGAGGGTGAGGGACAAAGATGACCAAAAAGGGGGCATTCTGGGGAAACTGAGTACCTCTAAAATTTAAAAATTAACAGTATTTATCAGATCCTCACAAAAAGTAATAGCATGTGATTCTGAAATCATATTAGACATTACTCAAATCTAAGTTGTTATTAACTAAATTGAAATCTTTTGATTGCCCAAAAAACCCCATGCTATTTCAGTCTTTCTGACTGTAAAAATATATTTGAAGGTAAGCCTTTCAGACCTGCCAGACTGAGGCAGAGTGGTGCATGCTGCTCCATCAGATCAGTGTTGTTCCAGCCTTGGTGAAGGAAAAATGAGTTGTCATTTGAGGTATAGGGTGTCTCCCTTCTGACTCATCCCAGAGTGGCTTGGTGCAAGATGCCTTCCTGTTGAAAAGCTTCTCATGAAAGATAGAAGTTTTTTTTAAAGTTGGAAGAATTTGTAATGATTTATAGGGCAAACTCAGTTTTAAATTTAGGGATAGTGGAACTTAATGAAGTTTGCCAAACATTTGGCATTTGGAAAAGGTTCAAGTAAATAAAAAGAATGTACCTGAAGTTTTTCAAGGTTTTAGCTTGATTTTGATGTATTCTGTTTAGTGCTTTCCCTACATCTTGAAGTATGCTTCCAAATGTAATCTTATAAAATTAATAATTCTTTTTAATACTTTATATTCAGTGGGTTTTCTGTCTTCAGGAGTTCAAAACCCCTCTTGTTTTCTAAGATACAGATTTTCATGTCTAAATTTCATTCTTAATTCTCTGTAGATTCAAAATTTAAAATGGAGCCAGCTTGAAGAAACCATACTATGTTTAAGTATCTGTC
The DNA here is from genome assembly GCF_001522545.3 of Parus major. Classification (NCBI taxonomy): domain Eukaryota; kingdom Metazoa; phylum Chordata; class Aves; order Passeriformes; family Paridae; genus Parus; species Parus major. Next base: position 103,784,989 of record NC_031768.1, read on the forward strand.
ACTTAACATGATTCTTGCTTGAAAATCAAATGGGAAATAACTCTCTAGGCAACTGTGTCGCAGAAATGGGGCTAGGATTGTTTGGATTCTAACACCTGTGCATCAGGAAGCAATAGAAACAGCCTCTCTTGGTGGTTTCTTAGATGGATCTGGATGGATGGCAGGCAACTGTTGTGCTTTTCTGGACTTGAGGCCTCAGGTGAAATATCATTTTGTTTTGTAACTTAACCTGCTAAATACCAAACACAAACACTAGGAACAAAACCCCACCAAAAAACCCAATCCTAAATAAACCAAGCATGTCAAACCCCTTAAGTACTGCTGTTTTCCAGATCAAATGTATCTGGAAGTGCCTTACAAAATTAATTAAGGGACTTAAAAATCTCTACCCATGTGTAGGAAAAGGGAACAAAAATTACATGAGCCAAAACCTCAGTGAAGTATTGGCAGCAGCAAGTGGTAGCAGAGGCTGAAGAAAAGTGGAGGAGCAGTAGGTAATAGAGAGGAATGCTATTATGCAGCTTGAACTCTGTTCAAGGTGACTTTGAGATGTGGATCAAAGTTTTGATTTGCCTTCTGAAACAAACCCCAGCGACATGGTCTGTTGCAAAGTGTTCGGAGGAATTGCTCCTTGTACCACAGAGATTGGCATAATGTTCTTCTTGGGTTTGGGGCTATGAGTGGTCTGATGCAAGGAAAATCATATGTTCAACCTTGGGCACTTTGCTTCATCCTAGGTCCTCAAGCCAAAAAAAAGGAAAAAGGTTTTCTAGAAAAGCACAGCACAACTGATGCAGCCTAGGCACTCGTTTGTTGAGAGTAATTCTGGGGACATAGGCTGCAAACATTGTTTAACAAACACTTTAACAGTAAGAATAATATAAAAATGTAAGACTATTGGGAGAAGCCTTGCTGTTAAATGAAGAACATAATTTGATGATTGAAGAGGTGATAAAACTCTTCAAAGAACACTTTATATCTCTGATTAATATAATTCATTCAATTAAAAAATAAAATGGTGAAGGATGGAAAAATAACTCAGAAAAGAAAGTAACTTTGAAGAGTTTTCCAAAATGTTAGCGGGAAACATGTTAAAAGAACCTAGATGTTTATATCCTGGCAAATGAGTGATACCAGGAGGTCTGTTCAGATTGCAGAAAAGGCTGAAAATAACAGGATGCATCCTAGTGCCATGCCTGTTTTTCAGAAAAAGATAAGAATTTATCCAATGTGAGGTTAGAACTCCAGCCACTGTTATTTCTGGTATAACTGCTTAATTTTTCTTTTGTTCTAAAATGTTTCTTTGGTTTTGGAGCTTTGTTTTTTTCTAGTTGGTAGGTGTGTGAAGGTGGATTCGGAGATCTAGCATGCAATTCAAAGGAGGAAGACAAACCCCAAATCCAATCAAGCCCAAACACAAAGGCAAAGAAATTCCCACCAGCAAAGAAAACCCAAACCACATCAAGAACAGCAACAAAAATTCCTACTTTTGTGTTTTGTTGTTCCTTTTTTAATTTGTTTTTATTGAAGCAAGACTGAATATGAAAAGGCATCTAAACTGTAGTACATGTAAAATGGTTTGGGTTTTGACTAAATTTACTCTTGGCACATGAGCAGTCTCAGCCTGGTATAGAAGAAGAGTTGAGAAGCTGCTGTGTCATTGCCCTTTTATGCAATAGTCTGGAAATGAGCATGCTCACTGGGAATCTGTCTCCTAAAAAGGCAGCTAAAATCATCAGACTATATTTGGTTTTGGGTTTTTTATTTCTGAATGCTTTCGGTGTCCCTCAGTCCAGCAGTGTCTGGAGCCCATTTTTCAGGTAACTATACTGAAAATTCAGCCTGAATAAATTAATTACCGTGGATTAAGAAATTGTTCTTGAATGCCTAATATAGTTTAAATGCACGTTGCCTTCATTAAAAAGTGTGTAGGTGAACTGACTTTCAAAGCACTGGTAACAGGATGCTGACATGAGCTATTTCTTCAATACATTAGTTTAGGCTCAACCCTGAAAAAAAGGGAGTCTTGTGTTTAGATCTTTTGTTAGGATCAAAGCCTAAGATGAGATCAGCTGAAGAGGGTTGACACTAACCTGAATTTTACCTTCAGAGAGCACAGAATAGTATGTACCCTGCTTTTACTCCACAGAACAAAATAGTTGCTTAGCTCAGCTGCGAGTGTCGTTTGTGTTGGGAGTGTGAAAGCTATTTAACTATCATTTATCTGCAACTGATGTCCACGTTGAAGTATGCTGACAAATTCCCTGGCTGATGCTGATTGTCAGTGTTACTTTTTCCAAAGAACTCAATGTGGCTGCTCTCATACATTCCTGTATAACTTAATGGTGAATCTGAAGCTTTAAACATATTGGCATGAAAATCAATAGAAAAACAGAATGTAATATACAGCAAGAGACTAGACTTGAAAAATTTTTGTATCCAGCCTAGAAACTCAGGATCCCTCTTTGTCACTGTAAGTACAGATGCAGCCAAGGCAAAGCTATAGTGCTTTTGGGTATAAACTGATTTAGAAGATGTATTAGCTAAGGACACAGTAAAAGTGATGAATTACTTCCTCATGTCATAGTTGGAGAATTTCTTTTCTGCAGGCATGAGAAACTGAAAAATGGAGTCATCCCACCTATGTAGCTTCTTGGTGTAACTTAGGAGTTGGCACAATTCCACGTGTGGGGGGGCTTGTATTCTCACATTTAATGAGTGCATCATTCAGCTGTGCTCTGAAGCTCTCTGGGTTCAGTCCCTTTGAACTGCTAGTCTTTCCACCTGCTAGTCTTCATTTAGAAAAGTTTTAAAAGGAAAAATTGTTTTGTAATTAATACTTACAGAACTCAATGCCTTTTATATGGTGCTTTGATTTTTGACTCCTTGACTGTAAATCTGATAATATTTCCAATCCTATCCATTCTATCAAAGGCCTCAAGACTATCTTAGAACTTCATAATCCAGGCTTTTGGTACAGAATTGCAACAGTTCAGAAAAATTATGGAAGCCCAGGAAAAAAAGGTGTTCCTTGGGGAATCCTTTAGTTGATGAACAGCACTTTTCTTGTTATGCCTAGGTAAACAGATTTATTCATTCAGCTGGAATTAGCATCATGCATGAACCATGGGACAGTGTTTTGGCAAGAAAGAGCCTTGTTGTGCAATTTCCAATAGAGAGTTGAGATGAAAGATTGTATGATCACTTAATCTTGTTAAATGTAGCACAAATCACTAAGTGTATTAGAGCAGGTATTTAAATGATAAAAGATTCTGATGTTAGACCTCCTAGAAAACAGTCTTTTCTTCAATCTGTTGCTGCCCTTAGAAGGGATTTTGTTCCACTTTGGGGCTATTTACTCTTCTCTTTTGTGGTTGACTAGTGTGTTTTGAGATGCACTTTTAATTTTTTGGCTTGTAAATGCTTGCATTTATTTATATGCAAAGAAAACCCCCCAAAATGTGTATGAAGTACAAATTTATATTACATAATTATTATATATAAAGTCTTATAACTGCAAAACTATATTTTATGTTGTGTATTACAAGAATATTCATAAACTGGTGTATAGCTCACAGGTAGTATCATGAATTAAATGTTATAAATATTCTCATCCATTACAGGAAAAATCTGCATAGATTTTATTGTTTTATGGGTAGTTTTGGAGGGTTTTTTGCTAGTTTATAAGTGATTTACAAAGTAATACTACATGATCATCAACTTAATGGAGAATAAGTGTCAGGCAAGGCAGTTTCAGTAAATGGTATGACTTGCACTGCTGCATAAAAATTGCTTCTTGGTTTTGATAGGGAAGTTATCACTGAGGAATTAAAGTTAGGCTCCTCTAACCTGTTTTCATAGAATCATAGACTGGTCTTTTTAGTGTTCAGGAACACATAATCACAGCATGATTATATGAAGGTGCTTTATTGAAGAGCTCTGGGTGTCAGGGGTACACATACCCAAATCTGACACATCTTGGTTTTGAGTTTTCGTGTTTTTATACTCTATTGTTATATAACTTACATATTAATTATTAAACTTACATTGTTCTATTGTAGACATTGATTTTACACAAGCATGGATTTCTTGTGATCCCCCCTCAAACCCCTAACATTTTTTCTCATGATTCTTTAAACAATAATTACATCTAATCACATCTAACAATTACATAATTTATCTGACTCCACAGGTTCAGTTTCACATGATCTTAGCGAGCACAAGGCCTAACATTTCCCAGGGCCTACTTTTAACACTTTTCCCAGGGCTTGAAAAGCCTTTCTTTCTAGGTCCCCAAATTTTCTATGATTTTAAAATCTTCTACTGTCAGTCTGGGTTGGAATGGACCTTAAAAATCAGCTAGTTCCAAAATCCCTGTGCCATGGGCACAGGCATCTTCCACTAGACCAGGTTGCTCAGAACTCCATCCAACCTGGCCTTGAACACTTTGAGAAATGAGTCCACAGCTTCTCTGGGCAATGTCTTCCAGTGCCTCATTACCCAAACAGCATGGAATTTCTTCCTAGTAGCTGATTTAAATCTATTTTCCTTCAGCTTAAGGCCCTTCCCCCTATCACTATATACTCCCTTGTGAAAAGTCCCTCTTGAGTTCTTCAGAATTGAATTAGAAAATTTAATACAAGTCTTGAATTTTGTAACTTAAATACTTAAATTTAGGTGTAGGAGCCTGAAATAAAATTAGTCTTGTATAATTGAATGTTAGGCATACTAAAAACTAACACAAAAATTTGTGTTTGGGTTAGTATTTGAGGATTTTGGGAAGTAACTTGACATATTGGCTTTGTGTACTGGCTCAATGTACACCTGTAGCTGCAAAATACATCTGTATTAGTGGCTATGGCTGCATATTCTTTTGGAGAAGGTTCATAAACTACAAGATTATAAAACTATGCACATCCCAGCTGCTGCATATTCTCTGGGTATTATTGGTTGTCCTTGTTCATGTCAAGTAGCTCTGTGTTCGTGCATCATCCCTGTAATTTTCATCACATTAATGAGATTCATTAGCTGTTCAGGAGGAAGAGAAATGTCAGGTGTTGTAGAGAAGAAGTAGATTGACTTTGAGGTTTTATTGGAAATGGTGAAATAGTGTCCTGCAAAATTCCCTGTGAGGATGTTTCTGGTGTTGGTGGGTGACTAAAGGCAGAACTTCCACAGCTGGGCACACCATTTCCTTTTTGATTCCAAACGACACTGCTTGGAGCAGTTCCTGTCCATGAGGATAGCCATGTGTCAGGGATTTGATAGCTATGAATGAGTAAAATTCCCAAAATGACAATAAAGGAAGTGCTCACATTGGCAACTTGTGTGGTGGCAGGAGGGGAAAAAGAAAGTAGGTTACAGTACTTCATAATGTAATTACAAAAGGTGATTTGAATTTGATTGTCTGCAAGAAATGCTGATAAGGGTGAATCTTTGAGCACTTGGAGATCTGAATGCTGAGGCCAGATCAGGTCTCTGCAGACTTGTATGGAAAAGCACAGCTATTTCATGACCTTCTTCTCCCTCCCATTAGGCTCTTGCCTTGTAAAAGCAGGACAAACTTTGAAATGCATTTTACAAATACAGAAATGGCCATGTACTTTTCAGGTATGGCTGAACAAAAAAAATTATTATTTCTGTTCATTCTTTGGGAGAAGAGATTAAAAAAGAAAAAACCACATAGAGAATCCCTTTAATTAGATCAGAATGAAGGCATATACAGGTGTTCCATTCCAATTTTGTTCTCAAATAAACAGCATACCAAGATCCTGTTTTGCTTCAATAGCAAGAAGGAAAAAAGTCTTGAAAGGCAAAAGAATAAGCTGTTGTATGTAAAAGAAAAAGTTCTTAATTTCTAGCTGTAAACTCTGATTTTAATTCTTTGATAGAAACTTAATTGCATTTTGTCCATAGGAGAAGTTTGTGATGTGTTATGGCTTTTGAATAGGCTTTTCCTTCTTTCTTGTTTTTCTTCTCCTTTTTATTTCCAGTGGTATTTCTCATATCAGCAACAAGCTGAAACTGTATGAAACCAAATCACTTCAAGGTCTTCTGTATAATCAGAGTCTATTGGGTCTTTCACGCATACCCTGAGGAAAGGCTCTGCCAATAGGCTCCACTATTTCAGCCCATGTTTATTTCTGTCTCTTTGGGCACTGTTGCCTGATCTCAATTATAAAACAAGTGTCTAGAAAGCTGACTGATAAATTAAAAGCTCCCATCTCCATCCCCCTTCTTTATCTTCCCTGTCTGTCATTAACACCTGAAATTCCAGTTTATCTTAATGATAGAAATACCTGGTCTGGCAGCTCCTTTGAACTCGTAAGTTCATGTGATTTTTATTGGAAAATGAAGGGAAGAAGTTATCTTACTGTATCTGAAAGTTTGTGTGAGACCTGGGTCTTGAAAGGGCGAAAATAAATAAAAAGTAGGGTCTGGGGGATTCTTCTTGCTCACAGTGTATGTAAAATAGGTGAGGGGCATTAGTAGAAGACACTGGAGAAATATATGGAATTGTTTCTGGATCAGCTCCTAAATCTGCTCCTACTAAAAACAGGAGCTCAGAACAGGAACTTATACAGAAAGATGGTATCTTGTGCCAGACACATGTTTCTGATGAAGGCCATACAAATAATTTTGTAGCTCTTGCAGGGAAGAGATCTCTACTCACCAGGAGGAGACATGTGGTGTTTGACTGATTTGGAAAGGTTTGTAATTCCAGCCTCAGTTTATTCATAGCTGGTGTTATTTTATTGCATACCTGGGGATACAGCACCACCTCAGCCCTTTTTAGCCTCCAAAGTTACTGAGCTTAACTGTCAAGACCACTCATCCTTCTCTTGTTCCTTTGGTATTGATCTTAAGATTATGTATCTTTGATTTTAACCATTTCAGTTCTATACTTGCTGCTTTCCCTTTCCTTCCCATTTATATTTCAGCGTGTCTTCGGGCTGATTTTCTGATTGTTTTCATGAAATTCCTCGTCTCCTGGGACATTTGGATAAGATGTTAAAAAAAATAAATAAAATGAAACACATAATTCTCCTAGTTGGTGGAGCTGTGGGCAGCAATCACCATTTTCTTCTGAAAGGCTGGTGTTCCTGATCACTTTAGGTACTATTGCTTTCTTCTTGGTTAGGGACTAGACCAGGAAACTTCATCTGCTTTGCTAATCGTGTCAAATGGCTTTGTAGGAGAAATTGTAAATATTGCTGTGTATACCCTATAGTAAAACTCAGTGTTTGCAGTAAATTACATTGCATGTGATTACACTTTTAATTAAGCATGTGGGTTCCTCAGAGTTGATATTAGAGCAACTTTAACCTGCTGCACTTAATTCTTGCTCAGCAATGCAACCTGGGTTTTCTTGCTTGCCATTGACAACAAACATAATCTATCTTCAAAATGATGCAATTTTAAAGATTTTTTTCCATAAAAAAACAGTTTAGAGCTTAAACAATATGGAAAAACTTGCTACTACATAACAAAGCACGAGCAAATCTATAAGATGAAAAAATACAACAGATACTAAAAACATCACTCAAGGAAGTATCAGTAGATCTGAATGGAATGCTTACAGAATGTGTTGTTCAAACAATTATTTTGTGCAGAGGATACTGGGTAAAATATTGTAACTAAAATGTCTATCTCCCACAGGAGCATTTTACAATGCATAGCAGAAGTTTGTATGAAAATTTAATATTTTCCTTGGCAATAGCTTGGTACTAGTGAAATCAGAAATGTAGGGAGATATGAAAAATGAAGCAGCTACTTCTGGAACATTTTTTTTTATTCAACCGCATGAAATGTGTATCAGTTGCATGAATAGCTTAAGAATCCTTAAAATATCTCTGAGAGAAGAAAAAGCACTTTGACACAGTTACTAAATATGAAGTTTATAAAATTGCTAATATATTTAATTTTCATTTGAATGCTACTTTATGTCAAAGCAAAAATATGAAAAGTGACAGATGTTACAATGCCACCCCTACATGACATATACTTTGTGTAAGGTTAGATTTAATGAGGGAGAAACAGCCCATCTTACCATATAATCCTTGATATTTTTTTTCTTTTACCAGCTCAATAGTAAGATGCACTTTATTATTATTATTTATTATATCCTTTTACCTTTAAGCCTCTTGATGTCCAAAACATGTACAAATGCTAAATAACTTCATGAGAGGAAAGCTTAGGTGTGCATTCCATGATGACATCCCAACAGCCACTGCAATACTGTGATTGGGTTGAATGAATTTATTCAGCCTATAAGACCACTCAGTTGGGGGTTTTTTAATTTTTTACGTAATTTTTCAATTTTGGAGGTTTGGTGATTTTTTTTTAGGTTTTTTTTGTGTGTGTGAGGGTGGAAAGTTTTGTAGCTGAAGGATACCCCAAGCATGTAGTCTGGCTATGTTTTGATTTCCATTGGTCAAGTTTGCTTTACAGACAGAGGTAAAAAGCAAAAGTTGCAATGAATATATTCAGAAATCAAATGTCTTGCAGTTCCTCACAGGGGTCTAGATCAGGAACCAAGTAGAGGAGATGTGGACATATAATTTGCAAGTCTGTACCCAGACAAACTTGAAGACGATCAAAGAAGGTTCCTTGTGGGCAACAAAACTTTGGTAAAATGAAATTAGGTATGGTTGAACTATTGGAAATTTAGTTTCTCTAAAAGATATAGTATGACTCTTTTTGGAGGAGTATTATGGAGCCTTATTTAAGGTATCTCCTTAATGTATCTCCTACATTATGGTGGGTTATTTTTTAGATTCATAGGCTAATGCAACAGGGTAACCCTACAGTGAAAGGCTCTGTACTTCTGATGTTCTGCAGGTAATTAGCTATTGCACTTTAGCTCATTACTTCATAGGTGATAAATTTCTTTGGGGAAAAATGCTTTTAAAGAGTTTGACAAGTTTAATTAATCTATTAAAACTTTGATTCTTGGATAAATTTACAAGAAACATCCTGTTTCAAGGGCGACTCAGCTACCACCCTCTACCACCATGTCAAAATGACACTAAGGAGCACAGACAATACTAATTTGACAAAGGAAGAAGGATTTTTGTGCCTGGACATCCAGAGTACAGGCACCATGTGATTTGCAGAACGTGCAACAGAAGAAAATGCTGTCTTGGTATTGTCCATATCAAGTGGCAACAGGTATTTGTGCCAAATTAGTGCCCAAAGCAAAAGAAATTCCTGCAGTCAGATGCCACCCTTTTTCCACTGGGAATGGTGTTATTGAATCTCAAAATCAAGGAAAAGGACATTCATGTTGCACTTGGAATGCAAATGTGAGTATTACAAAGGCAAAGCAAGACTTTAGGCTTCTTTAAGTGTTTGCATTCTGAACTGTTTTAAAGTAGTGTATATTTTTTTTCACTTTTGCCTCACTTGAGGTACAAAATAGCTTGAAGAAGCAGCCATTTGTCATTCTTATTTTTTAGTTCCATATGTTCATTTCAGTTTCTAGGCTGCTGTTCAAGTCCTGCTCTGAAGGTGGAATTAAAATTTTTTTATGGATTTTTTTCTTTACTACTACGTGTGGTTTTTCTAATATTTGACTTAAATTATTTATTTTTTACAAGTTTGTAAATCAAAGTGGAATAATTGCTGTCAGCTATGAGATTATAAGACTGAAAGCCAATGGGCACCACTGTGAATCACTAAAACTGTGACCACATCTCCGTGTACTCTGCATTACGAAACACTCAGAAATCAGGTGGAATTAATGCAATTTCTTGATGAAAATATTCAGCAGCTGGGCATCAAGGTTTGGCCACAAATCAAATGAAGAAATAGTGATAATTTTTTGCCTGTTTATTTCAGGGACCTTCCTAAATTTACACAGCAGTATGTAATTAAAGTATCCAGTTCTTGAGACTTGCCTTAACTGTTCATCTTTTTATTTCTTCTTTTCAGTTTTACATATTTTTTTGCTTGTAATCATCATTCTCAACAGGAACAGCCATAATCCTTAATAGGAAAGAATGCTGTTGATATGACTTTTATTGCTATACAGCTCTAATTTGTTCCAAGACAATATCATTCCCACTGGAAAATGAGTTAGCAGTTAATAGTAATAAAAAAAAAACTATAATGGTATAATTAAAGATTTCAATATCACAAGCATAGAGAAGACTTGAAGGTTCAGGGGTAGAAAAAGAAACAGCTGGCAAACTTTTGTCTGCCAATCAAATTCTCTTACTAACAGTAGGCATGAAAATAACCAAAACTGCAGAGTGGAATGTGTCCATTAATTTAATGTATATTTTTATCAAGTAGTTTTGATACTTTTTTTTTACAGGTTAAATCTAATAAAAGCTCAGTCAAGAGCCAAGCTACCATCATTTTTTCACTTCTTGCTCCCCTGCATGATGGATTTGGTGTGTACAGTTCAAGGTGAAATGTGTCTGTCCATTGAAACTTATGCACCAACCTAGGTATTGACCAGAGCACTGTGACTGCCATCCAAAAGCATTAATGCATTTGGAAATTTCTGGCTATTGATTGAAACTGGATACAAAATGAACAGGGAATCACTTGGTGGTTGTGGGGTTCCTAAAGGGTGACTGACTCTGGGACTGTGCTGCTAGAAAACAGCACTCTCTAGTCTTAGGTGTGGGCACAAATGCCCCCAGTGCAGTGGGGCTGGGCATGAAATTTGCTGATTTATAAGGAAATTTTTCCACTGTAGATGGTACAGTATACTGCCATGGATGTAGGGCAGCAGCAGGAGAACAGTGTCCACCCCATGCACACTTGCTGCTCTTGAAAAAGGGTAGAACAGCAAAGTTCCTGCAAGGATTTCTTCTATTTGCAATTCATGAAAGGCCATTTGTTCCAATTTGAGTAAAGAGTGTTTAACAGCAACATTAGCACTTGCATGCACCTCAAGGCAAAATATTTTCTTAGAGCCTGGGTGTTCACTTTTAGTATTACTAAAAATATTTATCACTTCTTTCCCAATGTCCTTCTGCATTAGCTGTGTTTTGGAAGAAAGGGTAACCCAGGCAACCCAACACTCCAGCCCTTAGGCAGCCTGCAGGCAGTCAGCCTTTACAGAATGATAATAATGATAAAAGACCCCTCACAGTGCTAGCAGCAAATTCAACAGCACTTTTGACAGGTGAAAGTCTGTACCTCTGAGGTAAAGCAGAGGGGAAAATAGGCAGCATGACTAAGTGCTATTTCTGTCAAGTTTATAAAAGTGCCTTGGAGATTTAATAAAGCAAGATTTTTAGAAGATTTTGGAAACTAACTGAGCCATATAAGAACAGTGTCCTGAGATGAAGGGCTAGGGCAAGAACTGCAGGAAAAGAAAATTCATCATGCTCTGCAGCAGCTGCACAGGCATGAGGAGAGCAGTCCTTCCCACTGGCTTAGTGGTGGGAGAGGCTGACTTGGTTGTGCAGAACCTCTTTGCAGTCTTGAGCTTGCTCTCTCATACCATGGCAAGCTCACAGCCTGGTCCATGCCAGGAGCAGACTGTGAGCAGGATAAGTTGTCCTCAGCTGGCTCAGGCAGACAATCCCTCCTCAACAGGAGGACCCCACTACTTTACACAAAAAGGCTTTCCTGGACAAATTCATACCCACAGACTGAAAGGTTTCAACACAGTATGGTGAATGGCATCTATTTTATCTATTTCAATTCTCTTACTAGTTTAACAAATGTTTTGAATGAATTAATGGAGAGGAGTGATTTCCCAGGAGGGAGAAAACTCTTTGCCTTGGGCAATGACTGTTCTGGTACCAGGGAGAGAGGGGTAGTGGGAGTGTAAGAGACCAGGGGAGTAGGAGCCTGTGTCAAAGGACATAAAGTGCAGAAAGGAGTGAGAAACAGCCCCTCAGCCCACAGAGGACATGGTAGATTTGTCTGGACCACAGAGGCCTAGGCAAGGTTTTCTAGAACTTTGGAAAATACATTTAGAAACAAATGCCTGCTCTGGTTTTGGTCAATTGTCTCTTCTTAAAATGGTAATTATTCTGATAAATAGCCCACCAACCCCTTGTTTACTGTTTTTTATTTTAAAAGCCTTCATATTTATTTTGATTAGATTGATTTAGTCTGGGAAAGACTCATTAACTTTGAGCTTTGGCCAGCTGGGCATCAGGTCTTACCAGGCAACAGCACAATATACAGGGCCTGGAATTGCAGAAAAGTACAGCTGTTTGAAAAGTAGGGTTATATCTTCCTTTGGGCTGGATATACTTATTCCAGCCTTATTGTAGCATCCATTCTACACAGCAGACTTGAGAATTGCAGTTGGGACCCTGTGATTTTGGAGTAACTCCAAAAATGCTTTACTTTTGAGAGACGTGAGACTTTGCACAACTTTGGATGTGTTGACCTTGAGTTACTGAGTGATTTTTTAAGAGTTTCATAACTTGTGCTCACAGCTAGTAATGCCTGTGTTGGGGAGTGGCTGTTCACTTCTTTCCTTAGGTTTGCTGATGCCAATAATGATATATATGGTAGTTTAGCAGAGGAATAATATAAATTATTCCTGGCTGTTGGGATTTTAAAATTTATTTTAATTGTTATCTGGCTGTGTTCAGGATTTTCAGTTATTTCTTTTGTTAAGCTGGAGGGGAGAAATGCTTTTTTGGGACAGAAAGATGGATCAATGTGTGCATTAGATACCTAAATAAGGGTAATGAGTTGTATCTACCCCATATCCCAAACAGAAAAAATTAAAAAGCTTGATAGATATCAGTTTGTTCAGTGAATGGGGTAGGTGACCTCGTTGGAGAGATGCTGCTAATTTTGATCTATTTTAACCCATCTGTAGAGGCAGAGGCCATATCAAGATGGACCTATATAGATGATTTGTTGTTTGGGTTTCCATATTTGTTTGATTCTGTTTATCCCTTTTACAGTCAAGCCTTACATCTAAGGTATAATCTGCATTTTGCTCCTCTTCCTGCTTCTAGAGGGTTAAATTAAGTTTACATGACCTTATCTTCAGAGTACTGCTATGAATGTTTGTAGTACAGAGATGTTAGCATGAGTGTAAATGTTCTCATATGCATGTTCAGAGGGAAAAGACAAGGAGGTCTTCAGATGCAAAACAAAATTTTAAGTTTTTAATGTTCTTCTTGGCTATATGTGTATTTGGGTAAAGGTAAATTTTTCTACAAGGGTGCTGTAACACTCATGCCTGCACAGGACACCAGGACCATTTCTTATGGAACCTTGTAAAGCAAAGAGCTCTTCAGACCCTTTAGTGGATATATCAGTATCTGCCCTAATCACAGTCTTTTATAATAATTGAAATATGCCATGGCTCAAATGAAATTAAGCAGTTGCACAGGCAGTTGTGGGTTTTTTATGGTATGTTTTCCATTGCAAGAGACCTTTTTTAACTTCTTCAGCTAAATGTATAGCAAGTATAAATGGAGCTGTAATTTAGAGTCTAACTTATATTAGAAGATGGTTCTTCCTGAGGTTTTACTAGATAAACTAAATGGATGACAGTTGTATGAATGTAACATTGTTCAGCAATGATAGATTTTTCTGTTTGCCTTAATGGCTGGTATGCTATTTTTTGAGAAGCTGAAGCTTTGAAGTAACTTCAGATTCCTGACTGATAAAAATCAAATTAAGTACTAAAATAGAACTATATAAGTTGACAGAGAATGTATGAGTGTCATGAATTTCAACCCAGCCTTTCCCTGCTTTAAATGGGTCTACATGATGAACAAATCTAAGTTATTAAAAACCTGTGTGTGTGAATTTGTACGTGTAAAAAAAAAAGGAATGAAGTAACAACAACCTCAGTTGCAAATCACAGCAGATCACACACAAAATCTGCATAGAAACAGGGTTTCTTTCACTTAGAAAATATCATCATTATTCATTCTTCCTGTCTACAAAGCTGCTTGGAATATGTGATTTCTTAAACAATTATTTTAATATGCTGTGTGGAGACCTGCAACTAAGCAAGAAATGAAGAAAATACTGATTTGGCTAGTAAAGCTAGGCTGGGCTCTTTTACCTCCACCAGCTTGTTGGTGAATTTCTGACAATCTTTTCTGGCCATATTTTGCAGTTTGTTCTAGCCAAGTCCTTTAGGATTACTCTTTCCAAAGAGTGAACCTAAAAGAGCTATATCAGATACTCCCAGAAGTGAAGATCTACTTGTTCTGCCCAGAGGAATAGATAGCCAAGTTCATGCAATAGACACATATAAATGAAGATAATAGCAGTCAGGGGCTCTGTAAAGTGCTAACCATAAGACACTGGAACAGGACTGTGAAATGTATTAGTCAGTCAGTGATTTTGCAGAGTTTAAAATTATATGAAGCAAGGATTTTGAAATGTCAGTTGTCTAAAGAGTGCATTACTGTAGCAGAAGAGATGATTTAATGTTACTCTTTAATAAAAATAATCCTTAGTAAAAATACCTTGGATGATTTTTTTTTCTTGTCTCTTTGTTAAACTCTTCTTCTACATAAACACCAGATTGAGGGAAACTGTAATCAGTCTTCTCAAGAATGTCAGCATTATCCTATGCTTACCTTATGTATGCTACTGAGTAGTTAAATTGTGTGTACATTTTTACAAATGCTGCTTTTAGGAAGTGAAATGATTGTTGTAATTTACTAAAGGAAGAAAAAAGAACCCTGAATATTAAATAACTTGATCCCAGATTTTTGGCCACTGGGCTCATCTCAGAACTAGAAATCTGAGATCTTGTTTTCAAGGGAGGGACCAGAATTCAAGGAAGTGTTCCAGGGTCTGATTGTGACAAAGCTCAGGTATTTTCCTAGTGAACATTATTTAGCAGGTGTATTATATCCTCACAGACTGCTACTTTATATCACATAACCATGCACTTGCACTATTATTTCAAGTTGCAAATCTGTGAGCATCCTGTTCCTTGCCACTGGGGGGTGAGGGTGGGATTTGTTTTCACTTTTCCTTAGCTACTCACTTTTCCTGTGTGTCACCTAAGAATTATCATAGGCCAAAAAAGAGGTAAATAAAACTTTCTAGAATTGATGATTTTTATTTAGGTGCCAGGCTGAATCCACCTTACTTATATTTTGAGTGTTTTCTGCTCTTTTGCCAGACACTGTGAATAGCAGAACTTGCCAAGCAATTACTGGATTCCTATCTGGCCTCCGTGTCTCAAAAAACAGACATTATTTATTAGATTTCTCTCTTTGAAATTAATACTGCTTACAATAATGATATACAGACATGCCATAAATTACTGTACCATAAATTATGAACAATTTGAAATAAATTATTCATCATTAGCAACTTATTTAAACCTAATACTTAAGAAATCCAATGTATTATTTTAGAAAAATCAAGAAATGTTACCTTTCTATAGAATTTATTGTACACTTGTAGATATGTTGAGATAACAGTGCTATGATTTCAGTCGCACCATTAATGAAGAAATTATTTTAATCACTACTGCATGAAGAAATCATGATACAGAACAAATCATACATGCAGTGCTATTGTGTGTGTGCTGGCACTGCAGCCTTCTTTCAAATGCATCAATGCCAAGAGAAGACTGAAAAGGCAAATGGTTTTGGGGGATGGATACTTGGTTATTTGAGGTAGAAATAGATATAGAAAGGATGGTATAAATAGGTTCTGAATTAGTTCCTTTTAGGTAGAAAAGGTAGAGGTGAGAGAGAATTGTATTTTCATTCATTCTGTAGCTGCTGTTCTTATATTTTCAGCAAACACCTAGACAAAAGCTGGGTAAACTCATTCTTGAGTTTTGCCCAAGAAAATTCTCTGAAAATATACATGTTGTGTACAAGTTCTTTAAAATGGGCTGAATTATACAATAGTTTGAACATACAAGTGGTTGAAACTTTATTTTAATGAGGTTGCATAAAATACTTAGTCATGTTATCCTTTCATGGTAAAAGTGAAAGTAATTCCAACAGCTGGATTTTGTGACTGGTAATTCAGTATCCTGCTTTACTTCATCAGACTTGACAGAATCATAGAATGGGTTGGAAGATACCTTAGGGATTATTTTGTTCCAAGCCTCCTGCCATGAGCAGGGACACTTTCTACTAGACCAGGTTGCTCAGAGCTCCATCCAGCCTGGCCTGCAACACTTCCAGGGATGAGGTGTCCACAATCTCTGGGCACCCTGTTCACAGCAGTGTTGGATCATTGATACAGTGAGATAACCACCTGCTGCAGGAATAACAGATCTTTATCCATCTTTTGTTCCTTATTCTTTTTAGTCTTTTATTTTCTTCTTTAGTCTTTGTACCACTCTTGTATAACACCTAAAATATTGGGGTCTGTTGTATATCTAACTGGAAATCTTAGGGCCAGTGGGAATTTGACAATAGCAGCAATCCATCTTGTTGTCAATTTAGTTATGTGTTTGTGACAGTAGCTACAACATTTAAATGGTAGAAGGTTCCTGACAAATCATTGCCTCACCAAAGTCTGTTCCCAGAAAAATAGATTAATATAAAACTGTTTCTAGAGAATAGTTATCAACACTTCAGTTTTAAAGTGCATGAATTACAAGTGGGATTCAGCTTGGTTCTTTTTAAGATCTGGTATTATTGAGTAGCTTTGCTAACAGCTTGAGTAGTTGATTGGGATATATGGTTATTAAGAGAACAAATGAAATAGCTGAAGAGTGGTTGTATGTACTATAAAAGAGGATTGGGATTTAAAATGATCTTGATAAAAATTATTAAAAGATCTGTAAAAGAATAGAATAAGATTCATCTAATAAGGATGAACAGTGCACTGTATTTGTACTCCCATTATACTTTCTCTCTGTCTGACTGCTTCATTTCAGAAGTCCCCTTGCAGATCCCTGGTCCCTTTTTGACCTGGTTGATGGATTCCTTTCTCATTAAGAGTATCATTTTAGGGAAAGCATAGTTGGGGTGTTTGGATTCCTCTTTAGTATTTTCATTCATTTCTTTATCTTAATTGCTGTTGCTGCCCAGGAGATTTTGCCAAGGGTGGGCTGTGGGAGAGCACCTCCAGAGGCAGCGCCACGTGTGGAAAAAATGTCAGATCACTGTATGGAGAAGCAGTATCATGTCTCATGAGAAATAATTTCACTTCTGTTCAGTACTTCTAAGCTGAAACAGCCTTGTGCCAGGTTTAGATTCTGCACCCGTGCAAACCAGAGAACAAAAAGAGTCCCAGAATGGGCAGGTTGGAAGGGACCAGAGAGGGTGATCCTGTCCAGCCTCCCTGCTCAAGCAGGATCATCCCAGAGCACACAGCACAGGATTTCATCCAGATGGTTCTGGAATGTCACCAGTGAGGGAGACTCCACAGCCTCCCTGGATGATCTGTTCCAGTGTTTGGTCACTGCACAGTGAAGAAGTTCTTCCTCAAGTTCAGAAGGAACTTTCTGTGCATCAGTTCCTGTCCACTGCCTCTTGTCCCATTGCTGGGCACCACCGAGCAAAGCCTGGTCCATGCTCTGACCCCTCCCTGCAGGCACTGACAGATGGGAATGAAGTCTAGTAAGAAATATGAGTTTAAAAGACTGACCATAGAAGTGCTGTTGAATCAAAGGGTTAAAAGAACTTAGAAACTAATAACATAGATAGCAAGACAGAGGCAGTATATTTTGATTAAGAGGGGTAGTAGAAACTATGCAAAGCATTATGATTAGATAGACCCAGTAGAGCTAATGCAATATATTATTTGCTTGACTTAGTTGTGTTTGTAGAAGGAGACAAGAAAGATGAGCCATTGTCAAGATGAAAAAGAACATAGCTGCACCTGGGCCCAGAAACCAGGCAGAACCAGGATGGGGAGGGCCAGATCATGGCCAGGGGACTAGGGAACCTGCCAACAAGACAAAGATGAGAAGTTTAACGTGAGGAAGATGTCTCCAACTTCATTCTAGGAGACCACTGACCCATTTCAAAACCCACTGACCCATGTAGAAGAAGGAAATATGCAGGTGTGGAAGGACTTTAAGCTCATTTTACTACAAAGCTGGGGGTAGGCAGGGTTAGGTAATGCATATGTATAGTAAATGATTATATAAATATGTAGGACTTTTGTAGATAAAAGAGGACAAGAGCCTCATGGATTTTGCACATGCCTTCGGAAAATTTTCTTGGATGTGGTCAGTGTCCTAATAACCATACTATCTCTAACTTTAATTAGTTGGAGGTTTTTTTTGTCCACGTATCATTGTAGCAAAGTCTGCTCTGATGTAGAAGGGTGACTGGTATGGGGGTTTGTAACACTTGAAATATTCCTTCTTGCCCCTCAGTGGTTACAAACGTGGAAGGGAAATATCTGGGGGGGTTTATACTAAGCAAGAGATAAGGAGTGTAGTAGGTTTACACTGAACCCCAAAATATCCATATTAAACATGAGGAACAGTTGGATTTTTTTAGTACCAGTTTGAGGATGTTGAAGTGCTGCCAGTATAGGAGAATTTTAAGAAAAAGTTATGGTTGCCTCTGTCAGGAATAGGTTAGGCAGAGTTGCTCATTTCTTAAAGCAGAAAGATCAACCAGAATATTCAGCAAGTTTTCAGTGCTCTTCTTACCCCTTCATTTTTTGGGCTGATGTTCTGGTTTAAATTAAAGACCTAAATAATATGTTGGTTGTTATTAAAGCATATAAAATCTTTATTCATTCTGCACTATGGTCAGTGAGCTTTTCCACTGAAAATATATATATAGTGTGTGTGCTTGTATAAATTTTTCATTCTGTATTTCCATTATGAAGGACCATAAGAAGTAGCATGAAGGAGTGGAAATATAATTCTCTCTTCTGTATTCACTAATAAAGGAGAAAGTAATGTTTATCTAATGTGTTAAAAAGCTTGAGTTAGCTTTATAAAAATTTTAAAACCAGGGTTGTTTTGGTTTAGATTAATAAAATCCTTAAATGAAGCAGTGCAACAATGAGCTGCTCCAGAAAGAGGGAATTTTAATTTTAGAATGTTAAAATCTATGGTTTGGCAGTGGTAAAAAATGCATTTTAAGAATGCTAAATGGAAAGAGAAAAATCCCTGACTGCTTTTTTGGCTTTGAAACAAAGATTGAACTTCCTATTCCAACCTGCTGATTTTGAAGAGCAGCTAGTCCAACTATGATCCAGTTTTTCTGTTGCCAATGGAAGTGTGTTGAACTGACAGTATCATAATTTTTGGTGGGGAATTGGCTGCTTTGGCTACGTTCTGCCAGAGACAACACTGCTTGAACACCTCCTAATGTGACTCCTAATCAAAATGAATGGTTTGTGCATCTTTTATGGGGATACTTTGATAGGATTATGCTGAAAGTATCCTAGTTCTATTTGCAAATAAACCCGCAGCTGATTCTTAGCATACTCCTCAGCCAGCAGGTTTCCTTCTGAACTCTTTTGGTGTATGGCAAAATCATATTTCCATGCACCAAAATTTATCCTGCTGCTTTTACCTGGGCTAGTAATACCCATATCATCAGGTCCAATCCCATAATTTTGTCAGGGTAGATTAATTTAATTAGTGCTATATTCTTTTATGTCTTTGGCATGTGTGGCCTGTAATATCTTTTGTTTTTGTCATTCAGCCAGTTGCTTTTATTGAGTTAGTTGGTTTTTAATTTTGTTTTGTGTTATTGTTTACTATGGATATTATTTCATTTTCCCAAACTCGAGTGGCTACAGTGACGTGACTGCATGCATCTGGGTTTGGATTATTGAAAACTGGTGCAGAGCTGGGGATGCCAGTAAAGCCAGAGATGTGCTAAGGAAAACCATAATTCTTGTTAAAGAGACAATTTCCATAGAGTTTTAAGATTATCTATTTTACATTATAAATGTCAAGTCACTGTAAGCAGAATTGCCAAAAAAGCATTAAAACTATTGAGTAAAGAATATCAGCCTTGTAGCACTGAAACAACTCCTGAAGGACACAGGTTCACATGACCTGTGAACCTGTAGAATGCTCAGATATGGCCTGGTTTGTAGAGCTGCTCAGCTCCTTGGTGAGCGTTATCAAGAGACCTTATTACATGTCTTTTAAATATGGAAATATATAATTTACTTTCCTTTGTCTGTTTGCTCAGTGACTCCTTCAGAGAAATATATTTGGAAAGCATGACTTCCCTTTATAGAAGATACTTAGGCTCTTTTTTAATTATAATATCAATCTACATTTTTTTATTTAGGGCATTCCTCATTCTTGGATCTTCCCTGAACTTATTAAAAATTGCTACGTGTTTGCCATCAAAGCAATTTAAGTGATAAGTTCCTGATAGAGTTAGCAGCTTGGGTATTTTATCCCTGAGTTTTTAAAGACCTTAGGCAAATAATGATTAGTCACTGTACAACCTGTCAGTTTATTCTACAAGAATTTGTACGTATATTTTAATTTCAAAGAGTTCCTCAAATACATTCTTTAAAAAAAAGTAAACTTTAACACACAGGCAGTCTTCTTGATAAATCCAAATATGAGAAAAATCCTTCAGCTTTCTGTGTTCTATTTTATCTGCTCATTCTTCTATTTTTCATTTAAATATCATCTATTTGCCCTCTGTAGCAATGCTGTTTTCCTGAGAAAAATGGTTGCTTACTAATTTTCATGTCTTCTTCAAATCACTTCTCAATCCCTTTGGGCTACCCTGGTGTTTATATTTTAGCTGTCAACATTTATAATCCTCTTTATTGCTTGATTTAGACCTAACTTCACCTTCTTCAAAATAGCTTTCTTATTTCCAAAAGCTTTCTTACCTGGTGTTTTAGAGAGAGTGTCTCTTATCATCCTAATAAACCTTTTTTGGACAGGTGGAAATACATTTCCATTGGGCCTCCAGTACAGCGTCTATAAACACATTCTGCTTTGTGTCTGAATATGTTCCTCTAATAGATGGCTTTTTATCTTTTGAAGACAGCTGGGCTTTTTGTACCATTTTATTATTATTAAACACCATTTAATACAGTTTATTTTCTGTCTGCCTTCTCCTGTAATCTGTGTATGATTTTGGTATCAATATGAATATACATGTAGTAACAGGCACAGAAATTAATCACAGAATTATAGTGGAATTTGTTTCATATGCCGTAGTTTCCTCTAATTTCTCAGAACAAAAGTTCATATCAGGTCAGTGCTGAGAAATATCAGCTGGTCCAACACTACTCCAGCCGTGAAATTCCTTTTTCTGGATTCCTTGGAATTCTTGCCGTAATTTAAAAGAGTGAACTTCCATGTGTCAAGAAGAAAAGAAACAACATCCTAAAATGAAACTGTATTTTTATCTTCCTTGGATCATTGGTGTTTTCCTTCACATTTAGCTTTTTCAGTATGCAAAAGAAGGTTTTGTTTCTCATACCACTTTCCTCACAAATTTCCTATGCTTTGTTCCTTAAGACAGGAATCTCTTCTCAGCTGTGGCTGAGAGTTTTGTTGAGCTTTTAGTTTATTTTGTTTTATTTTGCTATTTAATGCAATTCTGATTCCTTTTGAAAACAGTTATTTTTCCGTCTGAGTTCAAATCACTTTAAATGCTTGTTTGATGGGCTAATGATTTCCATGTGTTCCATTGTTACTGCCATCACTCTTAGAAGTTTTACGAGTGTTTGGAAAGATCTTGCACAACAGGGAATGATCAAAACTCAAAGTCATGCCGTAAGAAATAGCACAACATAGTAGAAATGTGCCAAATTGCCCAGAAGCAATTTGGATGGCTGGCAAACAGGGTCACCTGCTGGTTTGTGAACAGCATAGGCAATTTGCCACTCAACTCTCCCCTCTTTGCTTCAATAAATTGTAGGGTACTTAGTACCCTGCGATCTGTTATCTATCTGTCGTGCTTCTCTGCACTGTCAGTGTCTGACAGTGGCTCTGCCTCATGTTGTCTGTGCCTGCCTTTCTCTCTCAGCTTGATGGAAAACCTTTAAAAGAGAGGTGTGTGGCATTTGGGGGCTGGGATCTGAGAGTTCCTTCATCACAGGGCATTTCTGCAGTCTAATCTAAAAAATATAGTTGGAAAGGAATAAAAAAAATGAAGCTAGAGTATCTAGGATACAGTCCAGCAACAATATAGTAAAATAAGCCAACAATAAGTTCACATGATGCAACTAGGAAGAGTATTCAAGTAATAATTGAACAATCAACATTCTCATGAGCAAGGTTATAAAATGGGAACCACATCTGTGCAATACAAAGATTATTTGACAGTTCTTCTCACACTAGAATGGCAACCTTTAAGCAGAACAGCAACAGTTTGGGGTTTTGATTAAAGGAGACTAGAAGTTGTTAACGTGGTGGGTAAGTAGGAGGAAGAAAGGAAAGAGAAATCCTGAGCTTTTTAAAAATGTTCATGCTTTTCCCATTACTTGACTTTTCTATTGGTGTTGTCTGAATTTAGCACAGACCCTGCACCAAAAAAAGACTGACATTGCTGCTTACACAGAGTCCTGACAGGGAATGACATTCCTAGAGGAACAGATTATTTTGGCAATCGATTTTGAAGTCAGAGCCTTTGTTTTCCTGTGAAGAGTGAAACAAATCTGTCCTTTAAGTATGTAAATTTCCTTATATACAGTCTGAACAGAATTTTCAATATTGGATTCTTACTAGTTATTAATTATTTATGATTTGTTGTTTGCTTGGTGGCTGATATGGGGGTTTATGTGTCTGCAACATTTTGAAGACATATGTTATATAAGAGGAATATTTTGGTATGAATACACTAAAACTAGTTTTCATATATTATTGATTGATAATGGATGTGAAATAAGTTAAAATGTATATTTTAAACTGTCTGTTTTACAATACGTTAACTTTGTTGGGAATAATTTTGATGAGATACCTATAGACCTTGAGTGAGAGGGAGAGTTACTTTTTTTCCTAACAACCTACTTAAATGCTGCTGTGTTAGGAACAAGAAATTGTGTGAGAAATAGCTGCTTAAATAGGAATCAGTAGTGCCATTTGCTGTCAAGTGAGCAGCCAAAATGCTAAAAGCCCTCAGAACATATATATGTTTAAATAATAGTAAAAGCACTTAAAAATAGTAAAATAATAAAAGGTAAAAAGCTACACCTGTTTTCTTTATAGGAAGTTAATACATAAAGTGTCATTTTATTCAAATAGAAATAGTAAATGCACACATGTATTGGAAGTCCAGCAAAGAATGACATTGGAAGAGGAAAATAACTTCTTGCTGTAGACTTAACTCCAAGAGAGGTAGCTAGGGCTGTTACAAAATATGTGACACAAGATGGAAAATATGAGTGTCTCTGCAGTAAAGAGGGAAGTCTGAGGAATGAGAAGGGGGATCTGGGTGTAACCCTGGTTAGGAATGCTGACAGCAGGGTAAGGAAGGAGGTGTTTTTATTCTTCTCAGGCCTGGTGAGGTGCACTGGAGTGCTGGGGTCAACTGCTGGGCTCCCAGTACAAGAGAGAAAGGGGGAGACACTGGAGCGAGCCCAGGGAAGGGCCACAAAGAACAGAAATATCTGTTTTATAAGGAAAGACTGAGAGAGCTGGGACTGTTCAGCCTGGATTAGAGAAGGCTAAATACACTGATGCTGCTATTAAATCCATTTCACAAAAAAAAAATAAAAATAGTTTCCTCTGTGTTCCCTAGTTTTAGTGATCCATAAAACTTGGAAATGCTATTATCATATTGTTAGGTGGATTTTTTGTATTTTCTTTTAGATAACAGACACAAATCATTAGTGGGAAAGACTGCTGCAGGATAATTAGAAAAAAAATTTCTCTTTCAAATACTGCTTCTGCTTCCTTTCAGTTTTTCTGTGAGTTAAGAGACCATTGTCTCATTGCAGCCTCCCATCTCATTGCTGGGCTCTCCTAATGAAACTGGAATTTCTGCAGGAGCCCAGGATATGACTAACAAGAGATTCACCGTGCAATAAGATTCCCAGATTCTGAGTTCTGGGCATCTCTTCAAGGACTCTCTTGACAGCTGTAAAGTTCTTTAAATAAATATTGACATGCCAGTCTGAAAAGTAATGAAGTCTCTTTTCTTTCTGCAGTATGGAGCAGTAAAAGAGATGTGTGGATTTTTTTGGTTACTTTAATAGCTGGAATTGAAGCTAAAACAATGGGCAGTTTGGTTATACAAGGATTTTAAAATGCATTACTTTGCTATTATTGGCAACTTGGAATCTAGGTTTGCAATTATGTGGAACTGTAAATTATTTAAAATCAATATGTCGATACTTTGAGTGATTTGTGTTTAATATGGGGCTAGACATTTATTTATGATTATAACTCCTTTTTATTGGTCTAGTAAATGTAGCTATTTAGAAGATATTTCCAGATGATCATAATTTTAATAGCACATAGATATTAATGAAAATTATAGATGGCAGCAGTCCAGCATTCCTTCTATTTCTAAATCCTACATGTGTATGTGCTGCAAAAGACTTGAATAGATTCTAATGCAGAATCATTTTAGCTCCCCCTTGGAATGCAAAATTGGTTTGGTTTTGTTTTTAAGAAATTGAGTATAAGAACAGCATAGTAAATATATTGATGTGCTTATTTATGAATGTTGGGGTATCATTCTCAGTACAGAAGGGTACTCAAAAAGTTGGATTATTGTCTTCAAAACATTTGTGAAAATAATTTTCTCTTTACAGGGTTGTATTTTAAGCCAATTTATGTGTATCATCTGAAATACAGATATGCAGATGTTTCGAACAGATTTTTAGTTTAACTGAAAACTTGGG
Source organism: Parus major (assembly GCF_001522545.3). Taxonomy (NCBI): domain Eukaryota; kingdom Metazoa; phylum Chordata; class Aves; order Passeriformes; family Paridae; genus Parus; species Parus major. Next base: position 103,809,673 of record NC_031768.1, read on the forward strand.
TTTGCCCTGAAAAAATAGATGAGAAATTCCAGGCCATTCACTTTCTTGCTGTTCCCTGCTATGTCTTTTTTTAGCAGGTTGCTACAATTATAGCACTGGACATAGAGCTGAATTGATACTTCTAAGGGTTGTGCTTTTGCTTTGCAAGGAGAGGAGATACTGGATAATAATGGATAATTTTCTACATTGTTTTTAGCAATAAAAAGATGCAGATGACAGTGTTAGGCTTTAGGTGTATTAATGCCACTCAGTGTATGTGACAAATATTTTGTGTTACAGCAGTTGCACAATTCCTGGTTTTGCATCAATTCTTTGAATTCCAGCAGAGCAGAGTGCTCTCCTGCAAGTCTGGCCAGAAGAGTGCTCTGCTTCTGACAGAATGCCTTCTCATTATTGCTTCAGATGATCACTCCTAGTGAGGCTCCTCAAATCTATTTTTATTCTTCCTCAAGGAAATTAAGGTTCAAACAGATGAAACTTCTTATCATGTTGAATTTCTCTATGTGGTCTGATCTTTATTGTCCTTGTCTAGAAACTTATTTGCTTAAAATTATGGAGAAATACAGACCTGGGAATAATTTATAAATAGCCAATAGGAGAAGCTTTCATTGAGGTTATCCAATATGTTTCAGGAATATCTTATTCTTGCAGGCAGCTGTCATAAATCAAAATTCTTTCAGTTTTTTTTGTGGTGAGTTCAAGTCCTCATCTTTAAAGCTTGAATGATCTATATATTGTAGAAAATAAAAGGATAGTCAGGAATGTATTGGTGGGGAAAGTTGAAATCTTTCTTTTTCCTTTTTAAAAAGTAGTAATTTAGGAATTATTGCAATATTCCTTCCAAGGGAATAAGTTTCTTTTTCTATTTTTCATTTTTGGATGTGCATATGTTCTTCAGTTGGCAAAGGTATGCTAGGAGGAAGTGGTGGATTTTCTATTTTAAAATGAAAGTTAATTTTGAAAAGTACTTTGGTACTTACTTTTTGGTGCTTATTTCTTGGTATCGGGATTTTCTGTGTATAGTCAGCATCCCTATGGGGGGTTTTTGTTTAAAGAAGGAAAATTTCCCAAATTCTGTATTTCATCAAGGGATGTGTTTTTCATAATTCTGATGTAATTCCATCAGATTTTTATGTAAGGCCCAGAAAATCAACAAGAATTGCACAGGTGTGAGTGCTAAATGCTTAAAATTCTAAATATTGCATTACTGTAATAGCCAAATATTCAAGCCTAAAGTTATTAATCTTTGAAACTTTAAAAGGGAATTTTCCTTAAAAACTGATTGTGATCATTCACTTTCAATCCCCACTTTTAGCCTGGCCATTTGAGAGTGCAGTTCTAGAGAAGCACATTAACTTTAGTAGCCAGTATTGACTTCAGGAGGGAACAACACTGTGTGCAGTGGAGGGGGCCAGGGCGAGGGAACTGGGTTGGAAGATCTGTGTCTCAAGAGACAGTCAGCACTTCTTTTGATCTTAGAGGCACATACCATATCTCTTCTATCCTACTGCATCAAAACTGCCTGATGGCAGCAGTGGGAAGTGTGTTGGCAGCAGTAATTTCCCCTAAAGAGTGTCAAGGATGAGGGGAAAGTTTGTTTAAAAAAAAATAAAATAAATGGCGGGGGAGGGAACAGAAGCTGAACTTTAAAGGAGGACCATTAATTCCCACATTCTGGTCAAAACTCAGAACAGGATTAAATGTTCAGTATGATTTTGCTATTGCACTGTTGCAGCTACTTCTCATCATGGTAAAGGAGGTGTTGGACTCTAGCAGTGGGAGCTGACCCACTTGGAGACCACACCACCATTCTAACCCAACAGCAAGTGCATGAACTTAGATTTCAAATAATAAAAAAATAAATAAGAGAGATAAAATGAGGCATATTTTGGGTTCAAACCTTTCAATCCTTGAAATGTGGAATAGATTGTGTGGACACCTCCTAACACAGCACTGAAAAGCAGATGGGCAGTTTCATTGCTGGCTTGGATCCATCTCCTGCTCTGAACAGTCACCCCAAATCTGCCTTGTAATTCTTCTGACGTTTCAAAATGAGACCACATCAATGTTCAGTTCATAACGCTCCTAAGTGTATGGCTTTTTCATTAAACTGATTTCCCTACTGAGGTACCTCCATACAGTCCATTTCACTTTAGATTTCCTCCAAGTAGCTCACAGAATATGGCATGGGATGGTTTTATGAGCAGCACATTGAGAGCAGTTAACGCTGGAATTGAATCCACATCAGGATAACAACAGGCGATAATACTATTTAACAACTGTTAAATGGTGTTAATGGCTAAGTGTAGACCACAAGCCCAACAGATTAGGAAGCAGTGAAATTCAGCAGGCATGTAAATTAACAAAAAACAAATGGATAATTTAGAAATGCATATGCCACTGAAAAACAGCAAATTATTTTAGAATGCTCTAATTACCTAAGGTTTTTTTGGAAGTGAAAACACTGGTGGGGTAAGGAAGGTCATTTTGCTAGAGGCTTTTTAAATTGGAAAAAAATCAATTTGGTTAAAGTGTTTCTGAAAGTGGTGTTTACATGCATTATGTTCCTATTCTTTTTTATGTCCTAGTTTTCTGAGCTGATAACTGTTCTTTTGATGTCTTTTGCAGAACTTAACTGGATACAGGAACCTAGAGTACCATAGTAGACAGTCAAGTACCCAAATGCTAATTGAGTCCTGGAGTAGAAGCAGTTTTAAATTTATAGTATTTTAGAAATGAAATACTACATGCAAAGTTGTTTTTTTTTAAGTTGGCCTTGCTTAATAGAGTTGCATTTTCATTCTCATTATAGAATTTAAAATCTATCTAAAACTTCAGTTTTCTCTGTAGAGTCTGTTTCACTGTTCTAAAGACTGCAGTGAGCACAATTTTAGCATAGTACTCAAGTTTGCCTTGATTTCTACCTATTCTGCCAGCTGCTCCATTTTATCTAGCATTTACCTCAACATTCAGAAAAGGCAAATCAATACTTCCCCCAAAATTCTTTCTAAATGGAACTTTCCTGAAGGCATTTTAATTTACTCTGTGGGAAGAGGAGAAGTTGAACAGGCTATTAGAGCTGCACAGAAGTGAGGACGTGGTCCCAGTCCCTCAGCTGCTGCACTGAGGAAGAGATGCTGGTGGCCGTGGTGGGACTGGCCACATGCCTCTTGTCACTGTCCCATACTGTTTATGGGCTACTTCACTCCTGGCTTCCCTCTGTGCACAGCACACACTGCTCCAGTCCAGGTAATCAAAACTCTTCTTCTACAGTGGAGGGCTTTGTGTTATAGAAACAGTGACAGATATACAGGGAAAAAAAAAAAAAAGGTGATTTTATTACAGTAAAAATGCCTGCAGATTTTCTTACGATGCTGTCAGGTTTGAAGACATTTGTTTTGGAAATATAGTTGCAGTGTACTGATATTATTAGGCTATTTAACTTTTATTTTTGACATACACACACACACACATCCACACCCAATTTTGTGGTCCTGCTAAAATCTTTATGCAATTAGTTTTAGAATTTGGCCACAGGGATTTTGCTGAAATTGCCCATTTCAGGCAGCATTCTCAATAGTTAATTATCCATTTAGTGGGGGCCAAATCCTAAAAGATCTTCAATTGCCTTTGAATGGCAAGTCCCTTAAGGAGAAAATAAATGGTGATGGGTTATCAGCCCAGATAGATGAGAATAATGGAGGATGTGAATGATTCATTAAAAATATCTTTTTTTATGTTATCTTGACACACACAGTAACCTGCTCAGTCTAGGCCTCACTCTCCATCTGTTAATTCCATGTTATTAAGGTTTTGATTTCTTGAGAAAACAGATGGCTATCAAGTAAAACAGGTGTTCACGTTGCACTTTTTAAAGTTTAAATGCTGAACAGGTATAACTTGAAGTTTGCTTTGGTATGAAGGGAGTTAGTGCTTTGAAAGATGTTGAGTGGAGAATAATTTGTAGGGAGGAGGGTCAAGAAATTCACGAGAACTACACCCACGTACAATTAGCTATGGACCTTTGCCTTTATGGAACACGAGGAGAGATGACAGGAGAAAGATTTAAAGGAACACAACTTGTTCTGAACCCATGTCCTGTAACTCTTTTTGAGACTATAACACCAAGAAAACGTTATCCAGATGCTTTGCAGTAAGTGAAAGAGGAGGACACAGGAATTTGCTGTTGTTAAGTGTTTCTTCCAGAGTTTTTGGGTGGCTCAGTGCACCACTGCATTGTTAGAATACAGAAACATAGAACTATTCCTCTGGATAAAGTGAAATATAATTCAAGTTTTCAAATTTGTTGTTCCAGTAAACAATTGTAAAAGCTTCTCAAATTGTGAAAAGCAAAAATGCTAGGTAAAATAAGGTGGACTGTGTCTAATGTCATAGAATGGCATAGCATTACTTATGAAACTTAAAGTCTGCACTGTTTCCCTGCCTCATTTTTCATCCAGTTTTGCATTCATAATAATAAAAAAAAAAAGTATGATTAAATAATGTAGCAAGGTTGGGCTATTCTCACATGCCTACAATTTTCTCTACACTTCTTAAAGAATCAGGAAGCTCCTACTGCAGTGTGATCTCATTGTGATGGTCCAATTATTTTTATGATCTGTATTTCAGCATATAAACTATCATTCAGTGAACAGGTAAATAATTTAAATTAACTTACACCGATTGAATGAACAACACAAATTTCTATGAGGCAAAATCTTTCCTCATTTGTTAATTTTCTAATTAGCAGACAGAGGCATCTGTATGCAAATTCCAAAATATATGTTAAATAACACCCTGATTTACTCTTCACTGTGGGCTCTGCCACGTTCTGACAATCAGCAGGGGAAAAGGATCAGTGGGTTACAAAACCCTCTTTCTTCTCCCCCCCTCTTCTCCTGGTGATGTGCTCTGAATGACTGAGAGGATGGAGTAATTGAAAAAAACCTTGACTTTCCTTACTTTCCTTTTAGAAGCACTTTCAGAGTACAGGGTGACATTGCTTTCTACCTTCTGTGACCATCTGTAATTTCCCTTAAGAGCAGAGTGAAGCAGAGTACTGACAAGGATGTTATTTATCCATAAATACATGAGGCAGAGCCAGACAGTGAGGTACTGAGGATTGCTTCTTTCTAATCTAAGTTTCCAGTCTGTAAGGATGGGATGCTGTTGAGCTTATTGAGATGTGTGTCAACTTTGAATGGAGTTTCAGCTCTGGCTGGTGGTAAGCTGAATATGCACACATTTATCCATCTTCTGCATGAAGAACAAGCACTGATTAGCCAAGGTACAGTAAACATGGAGCAGAAGTTATTTACAATGTACTTATTTACAATGTGCTTACTCCCATAGAAAATCTTTTTTACCTTATGTTTGAACATGTGCACGTAAGAGTAAAGAAATGTTATTATTATTCAAAGAGCTATTGAACTTTTCCAGGGTTGATCTGCTGTTAACATTTCTTTTCTAGATTTCAACATTATTATTAGACTTTAATCCATTCACTGGCTCATGAAGAGGATGGCTACATCAGCAGTTGGGTTTGCTGAAAGGTGCAGATTTGCTTTCTACCTTGGAGCCTTGCAGCCCTCAGCTGAGCACAGCCTGAGTGCACTTGAGGTGTGTTTCCTTCAGGTGGAAAAAGGGTAAAATGAGCACTCTGAACATGAGCATTTTGCAGCTGTAGCACCTTTAATTTCCAGAACAGACAAAAAGTGAACCTGTGGTCAGGGCATGGTGGAGGAAACTGAAGCTCTCTCATTTCCCCTTTATGCAAAAACAAAGATGTACAGTAGAGATGCTGACAGAGTCATGCCGTGAACTTGGCCCTGTTCTGAAGGAAAGAAAGATTAAATGGCATATTTATATTATATTAAAGCCAAAAAGCTCCTCCCCACTTAAAAAGCTACTTTAGTCTGTTGATGAGGCCATACTGAAATGTTTTAGAGCCAAAGGGCTCCTTAGAAAATTCTCTGTGCTATTGTACAAATTCCATAGCTTGCATATGGATTTCATTACCCTAGATATAATTTCTGGGGATATGCTTGCTTGCTCTCTTTTTTTTTGCTTTTAGAAGTGGAATAAATGTGAATTTAATACTGTAGATATTTCTATGTTGTGAAAGTATAGAGCTGAAGGAAAACAGAGGGTTTGGGAATTATTATGCTCTACTTGTTTTCCAAATGAGTTGTTTTCTTGTGAGCCACAACAATAGTTGGATACAAGGGGAAGGAAACATAGAAAATCTATTACTCCTCTAGTCAGCTGAACAATAGGATTATGTGCACAGGAGCAAATGCCTTTCAGTTGTTGAGTGATGAAGCTGATGTTTCCTATTAAGAACAAGAAGACTTCATCTAAGAGGCCAATGCACTTTTTCATAGGTCAAAGGGAATTTCCCATAGCAGAATCAAAGCAAAACCCATTTTTAAAGGACATATGGAGTCATGCTAAGAGAAGCATTTGTTGATATGAACCAAGATTTTTTGTCTCAGTTGACCAGCAACAGGGAGCTGCATAGTTCTGTGCATGCTGAGTCAAATTTCCAGCCAGGATAAATCAGGGCACCCCTACTGACATTTGGTGCTCAAGGATGGGGTGTGCCCTGCTGGAAGAGCCCTCTCCCTTCTGCTAGTGTTTGTCCTATGAATTGTGTCTTCAAATGAATTTCAGGCAGGCTTTTAATCTACCAAAGTACTGAAGGATGGGATAGATGGGGGTTGAGACTTTGCTCACTTCTTAATGCTGCACTTCTTGAAATGGATTTCTTGGTCTCTTCTGACCAAGCTGCTTTGGGATACTCCCTCACGGGGAGCTCCATTTATCTCAGCTCTCTGGGTCAGGAAGAAAACTCTAAAGCTCATTAGGATCTTGTTCTTGTGTTTATTAGGATGTTAACAAAGACTTGGCAGGCCTTCCTGGACTTTTTGCATAAGTTTAAATAACTATAACCTGTCTCACTTTGGCTCTGATGGCACAAAATGGCTCTGAACTATGTAATTTCTTTATCTTTATACGTATTCTTAATTACCAATAGTATATTTTTTTTCTTAATGACTCAATGACATCACTTGTGTGCTGCACTGTGGCACCCTCTATCAAATCACTTACTACTACTCAAAAACTTCTAGATGAAGAAGAAAGAAGGAAAAGAAACAACACTCTAAATCTTCTATTTTGTCTTTTTCTCTTTAAATTAGTTTAAACTCTAAACTAACTTTTTCACCCAGTGACTTAAGAAATGTTTCTAATCTACACACTTACACTTTTAGCTTTCCATTTAACTTTAATGATTGTTTTCATGTAACACCATGAAAACATGCCCATAAATTTCATGTTATATAAAATTCAGTGTTTTCTTGCATGTCAGAGCCTGGTATCAGAGACAAGGGCGCACTCTGTGCCTCAGACTCTAACATGGGTGTTTTTTTTATATTTCTACAATTTTTTAGTGACACAGCCAAACATATATTTATGCAGATCACTAAGTTTTTGATACAGTAGTTTTACTGTCACACTAAAGAGCACAACAGGGCTGGTGTTCGAAAGCGACTTACAGTTGTTTTAGGGATGATTATTTCTTGAATAGAAAGCTGTAATAATATACAATAGAGAGGAGTCTATTTAGCTCTCATGCTGTCCAACAAGCATCATGCTTATGCTGGCTGCCATTCCACATAATGCTGGATACAGAACTACTGAAACCAGAAAAGAATTTCTAATTTCTGCCACCCATTGCTCTTGCTGCTCCCCCTCAGAGTATCTGGGGTGAACAGGAGCAGCCCAAGTGGGAAATGGAGGTGGCTGAGCTCCTTTTCTTTGGCACAGCTGGCATGAGCAGTGTTACCTCTGGCTGCTGCCCTTGTTGCTCTCTGCTTGCTTTCTCTTTTCAGGAATTTGTGTTTATTCACATTCTTCCTCTCTTTTTTTTTTTCCCCTTAATTAGTATCCATGCTTTGCTTCAGTACTTGCTGATAATTGGAGAACAAATGGGCCAGAAATAAGTATTGATTTGCTTTTTAGCTGCTTAGAGAATTTATTAGGCATAGTCCTGAAATGAATACTAGATAAAAATTTGAAGGAATGGGGCTAAATCCAGTCCTTGGCATAATGCTGTCACTCTGCATGCAAACTGAAGTGTTCTGGATGACTCAAGGCTGCAGTGACAGGAAAGTGAGGAGAAGGAAAAGATGAAGTTAGAAGAGACAAAATTGAGAGCAACCCTAAAGCCAGTGCCCTAAACAAGCTCAGTGCTTGTCATGCTAATAGAAATATGGTGTGAAATTTAACTATATCCCGTTTTGCTCTCATCTAAAATATTTTTTACAGTTCATCACAGTGACTACCCTTTGATGTTACTGAGCAGTGTATGTGTAAGAAATATGTACAAGAATTCTCTGCTCCAAAAATTAGAGATGGTCAGTAATTAACATAATTTGTTTGACAGCTTCACAGTATGCCTGTCCTAAAATATATTGATGATTTTTATTAATATTTTTTTTTAGTGTTTAATATTCATTCTGTTCCACTTAGGGCATGTGTTAAATCTACAGAAAGGAAGAAGGTGTCTTTACATTAGACATCTTATATTGGGGTAAATCCCTTGCACTAACAATCAAAAATTGGCATTGTGGGGGAAGGGTCCACTTTTCTTCCCCCCTTTCCTCAAAAAGGTGATGTGGCTGACACAGAAAATTATGTATAGGAATGTTGAATCAAGGCAGTGTAAACACAAAAATGTTCTTGTTAATTTGAGTGTTTCAGTGAAATAAATAATCATATTCTTTCTTAACATTTGCAGTATTAGGAGTACATTTGTTGGAATAATCCCATATATATTACCAAATGTATTGTTTCTACAGTGAAGCTGTCTTATGAGTCCTTGACTAATGTTTTCAACTTTTTTTTTTTTAATAATAAAATAAAACAGGGATTTAGTTCAGATTTAGAGATAATGAATTGCCTTAAATAAATTGCCTTCATGCTAGGGGAAGTAGTGGGTTGGGGCTCCAACTATAAAAATGTAATATAGGTCAATTAATATGAGATTTTTTTCCCCTACTGGACTTATGATTCATTCTTAAAGTAGAATTTTGGAAGGAAAGAGTATCATTTTTATTTCTTATGTTCTGCTTTCAGTTAGTGTAACAAGCTAGTTCAGGTTTTTTATCTTTATCTATAGAAAGCTAAATAATTGTTTGCATTTTGACTTCACTATATTTAATTAATTTGATACAATATTTTGTGATAACTAGACAATAAAATATTTAGAATTATATATTATATTATTTTATGTTATTTCAAGCTTTAATACCTTTCTAGAGTATGTTAAATAGAAGGAAATGGAAATTTTCCCCAAGGTTCATAGAATGAGTCAAAGACTAAGGATAATAGCAAAATTATAAAAGTGTTTTTCTCAGAGCTCTACCATTTTTGGCATATATTGGAATATTTATGATGGTAAAAGATATGTCCTTTAAAAGAGTTAAAATAAATAGAAGTCTTTGTAGCTGATTATATACCATTTAAAGATTAATAGTTATAAAGATAACTTCTATTTCTAAATGGTCACGGCACCCTTAGGAAAACCAGACAAATTCAAAGATGATGGATATGCTCTGCATTTGAATCTGGAAGGGATTCTGAATTGCAGGGCTTAATAGGTGATTCACATTTTTAGAAAAGCAGTTGGAAGGAATCCCTTATAAATACTGAAGATATGAGCAGTCATAAAAAGTGGAAGGAGCCTCCAACTTTTCTAAGCAGAGGAAACAGCAGACCCTGGGCCCTCCAGGCAGATCTATAGCTTTTTATGCACATCTCAGATTTCTTGTTAGTGATTCCTCTGTCTCAAAAACTGGTAGAAGACAGGATGGGTTAAAACTTTGCAAAGATGTGAAAAGGTATTTAATTTCAGATATGGTGTGTACTGCCCTGAAAGCCACTGGGGCTGTTCTGTGCTTAAATGTAAACCATGAAGTAACTACACAGATGTGAAAAAGCCTAACATTGCAAGGTACATTATGTGATAAATCATCTCCAAATGTAAGTGATGTTTGTGTTCTCTTTAAATAATTTGCTTGAGTCCTGGTGGAATTATAATTCTTTTTTTAAAAAACATCAAAAGCTGGTGTCAAATTTTGTTTAAGTCTATCAAGATGTGATGCAGGATGCCTGATGGTTTTTTATTCTTTAGTGGAAAATACTGCAAAATGAGTGATGAGTCAAATTAGGCAGTTGACGGCTACTCTTCTTTTGCAGGCACTCTGTCTTTAGATCTGTCAATAAAAATAGAATTGCCTTTGGTAACTCATGGTGTGGAAGAAAGGCAAATGTTATGATGACATAGCTGCTAAAGCAAGATTTGAGACTTTTTCTGAAAGCACAGATCTAGGAAATGCCCGCAGTGGAGTTGGAAAAAGTGTATTAGGCCAAATTTCATGATGTGTTTGGAAGTTCAGACCCCAATGGTAGATCGAAAAAGATGTTCACTCCATCAGAAACAGAGTTAACTGAATAGTCAACTTTCCTTCATACCAAGTTTGCAAATGTAAAATCAAGTTCCTTTGATAGCAAAACTGTTTTCTGAGAAGAACATCACGAGCTGCAGCCCCTGTGTTTTGGCTGGGGCCCAGGGCATTAGTTCGTGACAGAATGCAGCTGAATTAGCATTGTCTCATCAAAACCCAGTACTGCAGCCCAGGAAATCTGTCCAAAAATCTTTTGTCTCCTGCTAAACTAATTTGTCCTGCTAATCATTTGCTAGGATCCCATGGCAGAGTGATTCCAACAGGTATTGATTTGAAATCACAATATTTTATAAGGGAAAGAAGCAAAAGAACAAAGCAAGATAGTAAAACACCACCACTAGAAAGTAACTGGGAGCTTTTAGTGTAAGTAGTAAAAATTTAATAAATTCAGGTTATGAGGTTCTTAAAATGATCTGAAGAAACCCCAACTTGTTGCTGTATTTAGACAAGTGGTCCCTTGGTTTTAACATAATTAGTTAATAAAACAGCATCACTAATGAGATGTTTGACTAAACAAAACAAAGGCAGTCACATGTCTCTCTAATTTCCTGAGAGAATAAAGCATCTAGCTTTGTCCTCTGTGTTACTAAATACATATTTTTTGAAGATAAAACAAATATTCCCTGTCAGAACTTAAAATGCTTGGCCAGATAAGCAACAAAAACATGACAGTACAAGAACTGATGCCTATCCATCATAATTCCTCCTTAGCCAACTGGCAACACATGCAAGAAATCATGATAATTTATGTATATTTTTCATTTTTAGATGTGAATATAAACCAAGCTTTTTGGATTGAAATTTTTTATGTTGAAGCACTTAATATACATGTTAGAGAACTCTTACTACCAACTTTTTGTGGCCAGCTGTGTAACTCTGGAATGTGACATAACTTTAATCACTGGAAAAAGCTTTTTCTCAGTGAGATTTTAACTGTTAGAAATTGCTCCCTGGGGGACTATAATAAAAAAAAAAGCATGTGTTTTCTGAAGATCGGTGCTGAACAAATAAGAAATCTACATCAATGAATATTCAAAGTCCCAACTGATTTTGTAAGTCTTAAGAAAAACAAACAGACACCTCCCTCCCCCCCACCCAACTGATCAAAAACCCCAAATAAACACCCAAAACCCCAACCCTTAAGCTCTTTGGTAACACAGGGACAGTTATATTTTCAAGTACCTATATTTCCAAAGTAGTGATTGTACTTTTAGACTAATCCAATACTTCAGTTATAGTTTTTCTTCACCTTTATTCACAAAGAAAGTGTTAGTTACCTGTAATAAATTAAGCTTAGAATTATGGTTACTTATTAAGACTAAAATGTGTTAGTAATTAAATTATATTCATGAACTGCTGAGCATCTTCTTTCTCCTTTTTCTTTCTTCACAAAAAAAAGCAAGTAAAGCAAAACCCAAGAAGTGATGTGGAAGGAACTCTGATTCACTGCCCTGGCTTAATGAAACTTTTACACTAGACCAATTAGAAAGAAGTAACTGGTTTTTATTTTATGCTGAACTTTACGGTTTAACAGTCTGCATTCAAATTTCCACCTTAATTAGCCCAGAGTATGAATGTCAGAGACATCATAAATATTTTTAAAAAATGCATAGAGCCTGTTTTTGACATAGACAAATTCAGAGTAGCAATGGTATGGATATAGCAATGAATTAGAATTAGAAGATGTTACCAGCTAGCTGGTCAATGATATAGTATTCAAATAATTTCACTTCTCTACCTTCTCACACAACAGAAACTCATTTGACTCATTTATATTTTTATAAACACGTGTGCAGTAAGTGAAATTTGTAAAAATAATACTTTTGTGTATTGTGTAGTGTGATGGGCTAACTGGAAATTAGGGACAAATTCTTAAAATCATGATAAGATTGTTTGGGGTTTTGTTTTGAAGCTGCCCTACTGGTGACAATATAAACTCTTGAAAATTCCTTGCAGGTGACTCTGAGGTCTCAGCACTGGATCAGCTTTATTGACTAACTCTGTCCTTTGAATGATACTTTTGTATTACTCTCCTACATAGTCTTAAGAATAATTCCTGTGTAACATGTCTGTGTTTATATTAGCATAGCAATCATACAAAAGCCAGGAAAGCTGAGGAGTTTGCCTTTGAGGAAGACTGAAATAATTGTTAAAAATACTTGATGATTGGGTAAAAGTCTCTCAGGATAATGCACCAAGAGAGTGAAATATCTTTATCTTTTCAACACTTTGTGTTTCTTCTTCTGCAAGAGGCAGTGAAAAGTGTTGGCACTTACTAGGACAACCTTTGTGCAGCAATTTCCCACTCAGCCTTTCTGGCAGCCCTTTTTCCAGACTCTTTCCTTCTGCTGGATTTGGTGTTTTACAGTATTTTACAGCTGTCCCAAAGGCCCCTTGGGACTCTTGGCAGTGAGGTGACCTAAATTTTCAATATGCATAGGGCATGCAGTTTGATCCACAATGAGCTTGAACAATGTGTTTAATGCCCATGTTCATCCTCTTAAGTGATACAAAGAGTAGGAAGGCAAAAATCATGCTAAGCCTCTCAAAAATGAACAAAATTTTAGCATATTTTGTGAGGGATAATGTAGATGAGAGGCCTAATGAAATATGGTAAAAAGGTGTACTTCACAAAAGAGATTGATAAACATTTGAAAACTATTGTAGATGGACAAATGGATGTTATTTTTAAATTTGAAGGTCTAGTCATGATTTACTTTGAACATAACCTGCTGCTATATACAAAACTAAATCTCAGGAACTAACATGTAATAAATGTGAATCCTTAAAAAGTCCCCAGTCCTTTAACTGCTGCTATAAAGAGTCAAGAGCCACGTTTTACTACTGTGATATTGTCTCAAATGTAATTTCCCCTGCTAACAATTGTGCAGCCTTATTAATATAGTTAATGAATTGATTTTATTGTTAAGACGCTCAATGCGACCTACAAACAACATCATGAATATTTAATCAGCCATGGATCTCAGTCAGCAGATCCAAACATCAGTCAGTCATATCAGATCAATTTTCATAGTTTCTTTGCATGTTATCAGTCAGTTGTTGAATTAAAGATATTTTGCCATTTCAAGAAATCACAGACACTTTCTGTAGGAGGAAGAGTTCCCTGCTCCACTCTTTGACGCCCCTGACTTCCACATCTGCCTGTTCTTGTTTTGGTTGCTTTCAATCTACTTTTCCCCTCTGAAGAGAAAGGAGTTGAGAGCTCAGTTTTATAGATTTCCAGATTTCTCTGGCACGGTGTTGCCAGTCCAGCTTACCCCTGTGATGTGGTTCCATAGAGCCCCCATTAGATACTCGACTTCAGAATTGCTCCTTCAGATAGTTCAACACTTCTGCTCAGGGCGAAGCAAATGAGTTCTGACATTCCCTCCATCAGCCTGCTACACATTTTTTATCTTGAAGTCCAGAATACATACATTATATTCTGCAGGAGATGAGCTTTTTCACAGAATATGTTATCTGCTTGCAGCCTGATAGCAATGTTAATGACTCTGCTGATCCTTTGAATTCGGAGAACTGGAAAGCCAGGATCCCTTCAGATCCAGGCATTACAACACAGCCCTCCTGTTCTCTCCAGCACCCATTTTATGTCTCACAATTATACCTATTTTAAAAGGAAAAAGCCCCCTGTTTCATACCACATTCTACAATCATGTAGTAGCAAGGAAATAGAAAAAAATCCCAGTATCTCACCCAATTTATGAGTAAGACATCACTTGATAGCCAGGGTTCAATCAATTTGGATGAGATGCTCTTGCCCTCTCTGAACATTGCATAATGTCATGAAATTTTTAACAGAACAACAGAAAACAAAACTCTGTCCATAACAATGGAAACATCTTAAAAATATTAAGAAGGAAAGGTGCTTGCTGAGATGCATTCTTAAGTTCTCAGAGATTTTAGCTTACATAATCTTTGGAAAATTAGTTCATTAAACATGATAAAATGACACATGTAGTCAAACCCACTGAATGTGAAGTTTTTTCATAAAATAATGCAGCAGGAACTTGTCATTGCACCATAATTTTATGACTGAACACCAGAGGTAATGGTGATGAGACAACCCTTACGTTGTTGACGTGATGTTGTTGGACATCTTTATTTTAAGCTGCTATTTTGAAGGAAGCAGAAACAGAATTTGATTAATTCCCCATACATATATGTGTATATTTATATACAGTTTTTGTGAGTAACAAACCACAGTGTTACAGGGCCTTGATGCTGGTTTTTGTGAAAAGCCTTCCAAAGTCCATGTGCCTGTTAATTCATCCCAGAAATTCTTGAATACCATTAATATTTTTAGTTTTTTATCCTAGAAATTCTTGAATATTATCAGTATTTTTTTTCTGTTTGTCTGAATCACTTATAAAATTGAGCTGAAATGCACTTTTTCAGGAAATCAAATAGTTTCAAAGGTATGGTGAGGAATTGTCAGAAGGTGTTTTCTTATGATGACAATATTGTTTGATTTCTGGTTTAACAGAATTCTGTGAGCCCAGAAATGTGGCTTTGAATTTTAAATGAAGTTACTTTACCATTGGATACACCACCACTTAAGTGCTGTAATCCAAAAAAGTCACAATTCTCGAACATTAAATGCAACCAGTGAAATTTAAAAGGATGGTATGCAAGATTTTGACAGAAGCAGTTTTGCTGACAAGTGCTCAATAGTTCTCTGCTAATAAATATGTAAATTCTATTGTATTTTTAGCTCGTTTTACTGCTTAAATTTCTTTAAAGTGTAGATTCAGTTGAGATACCCTTTTCTTAGACTTCACAAACTTAAGAATACGTTCTGTTCTGAAAATAAAGTGCAGAAATTTCAGTTTTCTAATAAAGGCTATTCTTTCATGATGATTTTTTTTTGCCTTTGTTTATCTCCTTGGAATTGAACAGGATATATTAAAAAAGAGAAACTCTTGACTGAAGGCATGTGCATGCCTTTCTCTGAGAAGGTCATTGAACATAATCAAGCCACTGGATTTCTGAAAGCTGATCCATTGCAAATAGATAACAAAACTATATTAGTGACAATGCTCTCTGCAAGGTGACTGAGAAGCTTGGCTCTAAATGAGGACAGTTTGCCCTGCAATCCTTCCAGTGTGTTCCACTGAATAAAGGGTCAAACAGGAAGACTTACAATTGGCTTTGCAACTTTGCAAAGCTCTGCTCTATTTAGGGGGGGAGAAAATGTGGTATATTTATGGAAAAATCTATGACTAAAGTTTATGGGTTTTTATTTTAGTGAAATGGAAATGACTGGGTTCCATTTACAATTTTCAACCAAGCCTTTTAAAAATGCTCTAGGGAAAGAGATATCCCTTCCTTTCACGTTATTCATTTATTAATACAACAAATATGTATCTAGCTAACTTTTTTTACCAGTTGACTGCTCTTCAGATAAAGCCATTAGAATTAACTCAAAAAATCTGGTATTGATACTCTTTATTAATATCCAGATTGAGCCTAAAATCAGTCAAAATATTTAGTGTTGATGCAAATATAAAAATTGAACCAAGTATTTTAGTATTTAGTTTATTTCAGTAATATTGAACTAGCCTTTAAAACTAAAGCAGGAAAATATTTTGTAATGAACTCATAAGTTAATTTGGTATTTTAGAAGTTTTTTATTACTCTTTAGTTAGAATGTCTTTAAAGTGTAATATTTCCTCAAAAGATGTTTGATAATTGTACAATACACATAATTTTGAGATTTGGGTGTTTAACTTCTTTTGGTGTTTGTGTTGTTTTTCACCTTGAAATGTGGCTTTTGTATTTTTGTTTTCCTCTTTCAGACCAAAATTAGTGCAAAATAAGCAGAATGGACACTGGAGTCCATATAAGAAAGTGGCACTATTTTTCAAATAATTTCAGTAAAAACATAGGGTAAACAAATATTTTCACATATATCCTTTTGCTAGTTCTAAACAATATTTTGAGGTGTGTTTCAGAGTGTTTTCTCCAGGAAGACTGTAGAATTCTACTTTTCTTGCAAATACAAGGCTGTAATTTGTCTGACCTTTTTTCTGTTTTCCATCTGCATACATTAAATGAATGGCTCTCCATTTTGCAGCTGAGGGAAGCACAACTTTGGATGAAAAATGTTGCCATTAAAAAAGAGGGAACAAATTGCATAAATTATAAATGACCTGTAGAAACTGAAATGTGCTACCACATTACCCTGATTATACATGCATGGGGTTTTTGTCATTAATCCAACAAAATAGCATGGCAACCTATGGAACTCGTGCAGATACAGATCTTTTGGTGGGGAAATAGAGCTCCAAATGGGTTTAAATTTATAACATTGCATTATGCTTTACAGAGAGGAAGAAGAAAAGGATGACTCAATTCCTGAGTTCATACTGTTAATTTTACACGTCTGCACAGCTGTGTTTTGCTGTTTTCTAAAAGTTTGCCTTTTATTGAAATATCAAAAAGTAAAAAATGCTTCTGTTGATCTCTGAGCTAGCACTTGAGATTGTACTCGATTATAAGGATTGCCACAGGAAAAGAAATCTGCTTCTTGCAGCCTCGCTGTGTCAAAGAATTTGGCTAATCTGAAGCTTAGGAGGTTTTCAATGCCTGCTTGCATGCTGAGGCATTTCACAATTTGAGATTTCTGAATATTTATGCAACAATAAATCTTATGAATAAATTAATCCATAGCTATTACTAAATGTGTTTCATTTTTGAGTGTTTTTAGGATTATTTTAAGGACACAGAGAATACTAGATCAGGCCTCAGACTCATCAGCCATACTGTCCTGCTTCTAGTGTTGTACTATAAGGGCAGGTAAAAAATATTTTTCCAGAATTTTCTTACAATCTCTATCAATCTTCAGCTCAGAAAGTTAAAGAGCTGTGTTCTTCTCCAAGAACATCTTCAGATATCTTTTAAAATTGTGTGAAATGCAATCATACTGGTTAGCTAGTCAGGGTACAGCTGAGCTCTCCAGTGTGTGAAGAACCCCAACTCTGGCTTTCAACATTTTTTTGTTTGTTTTGGTTTTTTCTGGTTTTTTCCTAGTTTCATGTAGTGGCCCTGATGTTTATGTTGAGGGATGGAGTCAACAGTTGCTGTCCTCCTCCTTGCCATTCGTGACTTGACTGCTATCAACTCCGTATCTCATGATCTAGTTCCCAGATTTAAGGTTCACAGGGATATTTTTTACTCTTCACACTGTAGTTGATCGCCTTTTCTGTATTTTTTCTCTGCATGCATCCTCCTGAGGTGCTGAGAAAACAAAGGTTCCCTGCATCCAAGCTGTGGCTATGTACTGACTTGCCACAGAGGCAGCTCCTCTCTTGTCCTCTGTGCTTTACTTACAAATCCCAACACCAGAAATTGCTTTCTTTCATCAAAAGCTGATCGAATAAATTCCCAAACTCAGGCTCTTCCATGCTGAATACATTTCCCTGATGCCTGACTAAACTGGAGCATTCATCTGCAGTGATTATCCTCTGCCACATTAATGCTGACTCATCTGGAAACATGGGAACAGTCTTTTATGTTTTGTAGGTAGCCCCTGACTGTACTGACACTGAATAGAATTAAGTATCCATAACTAACTTTGTAATCTCACTTTTGCTCCATTTTCCAGGTAATTTCTGACAATTTTTGACAGCAGTTCAGTGGGCTTGTATGTACAGTTCAGAGAATGTTAATGAATGGTATTTTCAAAGAAAAGGCTTTTTTTTGTTTTTTCACATTATATTTTAACAGATGAAGCATCTCACATTCTGTAAGTGATAGGCACTTAGATTTTTTTTTTATTTCTCAAAAATAAATTACTCCCTCACGATGCTTTTAACCAGTAGCATTCTTGACACACTTGTGACATATTTCTTTTGGCAATATCTCTCTGAATACTTGAAAGTTGGACAAAAAAAAAAAAAAGTCTTTAGTTTTTAAAATAGTGTTACCAGGACTATCAAGCTAGGATATTTTTCACACCACCCCCAAGCTCTTTATGTCAGAGCAGGATTCAAGAGTGACCTGAGATGACGTTTGTTCACTCATGTTCTTGAAGTGTTGAGTGTCTCACTGTGCTGAAGGGTTGTATCAGCTACTGCTGCTGGAGCTACCAGACTAATAGATTGCTGGACCTTCCCCAATTTTAGGATTTCTCAGCTGTTTTTAAGCTTCAGGAGAAACAGTTCTGTTTCTCATTAACAGGGCAGTAGCTGTGCAGCTCAAGCGTAACTGGAAGATTACTGGAGAAACTGGAGCATTTTTCACACTACTTAGGAGGACAAAATTATTGTGTTTATACTCTTAGGAAAGGCTTATGGCTTAAAGTCTTTGGCCTCTGATACAACTTCACCTACTCATGTTTACATTACAACTTCAGTAGAACCAGTGCTGTGTCCTACTCTGACATGTCAGTAAATCTGCAAACAGTGACCTCAGAGTAGGGGAGGAAATGCCAACCCCAGCTCTTTAATATGCCTACACAACAAGGATTCTTGCTTTTCTTTCCACTCTCTTTTTCATGGTAGGAGAAGATTCAGGTATCTGGGAAAGGGAAGAGACAAATCATAAAGCATTAAATCTGTTTTACTAATGAAAACTGAAGGATGTGCAATGTACTCCTGTGTTTGTGAGCAGTTTTAATATGTTCATAAAAAGTGAAATCAGCTTTGTCCAAGTGAACATGCTTAATTTTTATTTTTTATATATGTACAAGTGAGTTGTAATCCTCCCCCCACCCATCCCTGCATATGAAAAAGAACCTTTGGGAAAAAGAAAAACAAACAAAACCTTGTGGCTAGTAAATAGTGCCTGCTTTTAATTAATGGTATTAATCTTGGATGCCTTGATTCCACATGTCTCTTGGGAAATATAAAAGGAGAGCTAAAATACTACATTCATCGCATAAAAGAAATCCTGAAATAACTTTTGTAATTTTAAACTTAATACTATGACATTTTTCTTAAACTTGATTAAAGATAAGCATTTATAAAATAATGTAACATTTAAACTTCTAACAGTTTCAAAGGTAATTGTAGATTTTAATGGTTTTTCTTAATTAAAGGAATGGTTAGTTGTGCCTGTTTTCAGTAAATTAATTAAACTTTTAGTCATTAAGCAAAAAGTTAATTTATTATTGAAGGATATAGGAAATGTATAAAATCTGTCATTTAAGATATCTCT
This sequence comes from Parus major, assembly GCF_001522545.3. Lineage (NCBI taxonomy): Eukaryota > Metazoa > Chordata > Aves > Passeriformes > Paridae > Parus > Parus major. Next base: position 103,829,379 of record NC_031768.1, read on the forward strand.
GACACTCTAATCGATCACTGATATTCTGGAATGACATGTTTGAAACTGTTCTCAGTAGCAGAAAATATTATAAAAGTGGCTTGGTGACTAACTAGGGTGCTTAAAGCTTTTTGGTTTCAGTCATCATTTCTGATTTGAGGAACCAATAACTGGTTTTAGAAAAATGAATTATTTTCCACTTAATATGTTAGTGTAAAACTTCTTAAAACAAGTAAAAGCTAATGAAAATCTTGTTCTTGTGCTCTCATCAGTGATTTGGGGGTGCTAAGATCCTTTTGCTATCAGGAAGAAACCATCAGAGCATTAGCACTACAGAAAGGCCAGGTTTTTGAACAGCACAAATGATGAGTAACTTGATTTTATTTCCCTGCTGGACTTTGCCTCAGATTTTGTTTTAACATGTAATTGCTCTGTTTCTCTTAGCATAATTTTGTATAAAATATCTTTCTCCAGACCTCTAAAAATGAGATGTAGGGTTACTCTGGGAGGAATTCTTTACCCAGTGTCTTTCTCTTTTCAGAGAGAAGGGCAAGTGAATCTCACATATTTTGCACATTAATAAAAAGTAGAACAGATAATTATCATTGTTCTTGTAGCAAAATTCCTATGGCGTGGTAAAAAAACCCCTAGAATTATTAGAGATGTTTGCTTGGGCTTTTTTTTTTTTTTAAGACTGACAATTTGTTTTAGCAAACATGCAAATCTGCTTGCTGCAGAGAGTTAAATTTCCTTTTATATTTCCTGGAAATATAAAGTCTCTCCACTTTCTGACATAATGAGAAAAGGTGTTCTGTCCTCAGCTGCAGGAGAGCAGAGTGTGACAATGTGGCAGTACTAACCCTGTCCCTGATATCAGTGTTGCAAAGATTCATGTGAAAGAACACATAAGCGTGTAAGAATGTGCACAAGCACTGCTATCTTTAGTAATTTAATTTTTTTGGTATCTGCCTTAGAGCATGGTCATGTAACACTTCACATTGGCTTTGATCAGGATGTGAGAGTTGTTATCAAAACTCCATAATCCAATTTATTTCTGTATGTTCCTAAGAGTGGCTGTATTGGTTGAAATATCACTTTTAAGAAGTGAAAGTTAGGTTTGAAACAAAAATGGAGACTTCTATAACCACTGCTTTCTGTATTTTCTGCCTTCAAGAGAAATGCTTCAGGATAGTTATTAAAGAGGAAAGGCTAACATAAAAAGCAGCTTTCCAAACAGACCAGATTTTAAATTTCCTGCTAATCTGTTTCCTGTGGCAGCAAATCCTCATAAGGTTGGATGTTTACACGATCAGCTCCAATTTTAACCTCTGCATTTTTGTTAACACCCTGATTCCACAAGATGGGACTTTTTTCTGTTCCATGTCAGATAGCTATATGAGTTTAAGATAATGATTAAATATTTCACAGTAAAAGAAATGGTTGCCTGAGTACCCATCTTGTAAAATTTAATGATTTTTCCTTTTACAATATTACATTATTGGTTGTAGTAGATTAAGACAACTTTGATGGAAGAATCGCACATAATTAAATTTTCATGTGTGATTCAAAGTGAAAAAAGATTAGAAGGCTATTTAAGAGGTGCTGGAGCTGTCACTCCATATCAGTAAAGTCTGCAAGATGGAGCACAAAAGTACTGATTTAGTGCAACATGTCACATTATTATAGTGATAACCACAAGGAATATTCCATGCATGGGTGGGTACCTATGCATATGAATACTTGTGAAGATATTATAGAATCCCTATTTTATCTTAGAATTGATAGGGGAAATGGATCCAGAAGATGCATTCAGAAGTTATAATTTAATAATCTGCTTGTTCTAATAGCATACTAAGGAACATTTGCTTTACATTTCTTTTCTCCAGGCTCATTAATACTCTGTGTCATGGACATTTATGAAATATTCATATACTTTGTGAAATTTTACATTTTGGGGAATTCTTGTCAATTTGTCAGTTCAGAGATGAGAGGGGCAGGAGTCTGTGCAACTCTGTAAGTGCAGGGTCTCACCTGTTAATTCCAGATTAGAGCTGCCTGTGTTTCAGCTCACAAGAGCAAATGTAGGCCCATACCATCACCACTGTTTTTCAAGTACATTCATTTTTATTTCCCTTGCAGAGATAGGCTGATATTTATAGATGAAACATTGGTATGAATCCCTCAAAAATGTCTTTGTTTTATTTTTTGGAAAAAAAGTATTGAAATCCAGTTTTTTTTTTAAAAAAAATCCTTGAAAATAGTTACCAACTGTTTTTTATCAGTGAAAGATTGCGTTGGATCCAAGTGATAAGAAGGCAGAAAACTTAAATATATTTTAGTAATGACCCATGTATGTTGGATAACCTAGAGCCAAGAGGCTCCAGTGAGATTTGGCTGCCCCTCTCATGTCTGAGATCTGAGAAACGCCTTCTAACAGCTGTGAAGCAGCAAATGAAATACTGACCATGTTATTGTGTCATTTAATTTGTAATGATGCTGAATACTTCTGAAACAGTGGACAAGTGTTGTGGCAAAATCCAATTGTGTCACTCCTTGTAATCTTAGGAAATAAGACAAATCACAACATAATGAGAATATAAAAGGTTAATGTAGTTTTTGAAAACTAATGAACAAGAACATATTGTGCCATAAGATTCTTGTCTCACAGCCTGGCAGGGTTTGTAGGGTTTTTTTTTTTCTGTTTAGCTGCAGCCAATATATATGTCCAGCTTTAAATAATTTATGAGGCTTTCATTATATTTTGCTTCCATAGGATGAGTTAAACTTCATTTCAGAAACACATATCAAGTTATAAAAAAAAAAATAAACATCTAAGCCAACTTTCCAGTTGGTTTGGACCCAGGTGTTTCTCTCCAATATGTAAGATAAGTGTGTTCAAGGTCATGCTTTGGAATTTCATTTCCTTGGTCCCAAATTCAAGAGGAAGGAGTAATCTTGTTGTACCACTCAGCTCCAGTGAAAACCATCTGAAATTTTTGTGGGTGACTTTAAGGGAGTGGAAACTGGACTTTGGAAAGCATCTGAGTCAGAGAAGCATAAACAAGAAAGGGAATCATTCGTCCATGTACCCAGCCCTGCTTGAAGGAAGGCTTTGCATTTTGCATGAAAGAAAGTATTTGCCTGCATTGCACTTCTTGAAATGCAGGGCAAACAATTCTTCTAAAATAGCCAGTGCTATTTCTTATTATTATTATTTCCAGCTACTTATTCTTATTTTATTCTTATTTTTTTCTTATTTTATTCTTATTTTTTTCTTATTTTTTTCTTATTTTTTTCTTATTTTTTTCTTATTTTTTTCTTATTTTTTTCTTATTTTTTTCTTATTTTTTTCTTTTTTTACATTTTTGCTACAAAGTCAGCAAAAGGCAATTCTGACTCAGTAACTCTAGCAGTAGAACTAAAATATGAAAAACTAAAAATCATTGAAGTTAAAGTTGTGGGTTTGGGATTTATGGGATTTGCTGAATTTGCCTTTTACTTGTGCTCTGGAAATAAACAAAAGCTTGTTTTGATTCTGACCCTGAAATAACTCCCAAAAAGGGAAAAGCAGAGGAGCTTTTTAATATTAATAAAAACTTGCAGGTTCATTTAAATTATTTGGAAGTACTTTTGATACAGGGTTTCCTACTAATACATAGCACTAGATATTGATGTTCCTGTAGGTCTGGGTTCAGTTACATTATCCCAGCTTCCTCCTCCCCATTCTTTACCCCACATGGTGGAGGAGTTATTTTTTCTGTAACTCCTGTATATGAAGTCACCTCCATGAACACGCACAGTCACTCTTGTCACCACAGGAACCTTAAAATCATAGAATTTTCTCTTGTCTTGTTACCTGGGAGCAGAGACTGACCCCCTACCTCACTACAAGGCCCTGGTGGGAACCCTTGAGCATCCTTTTCTCTCTCCATCCTAGGAGTGGGTCTCCTCTCTGATCCACTCCAAGCATCTTCACTGTGTCTAGTTCATCATACTTAGAAAAATTCAGGGTAATAGAAAGCTGTTGTTTCTCTTTTATTTGTTCATAATCTGGCACTTAAATTTAAAAGGTTGTATTTTATATCATTTAGGCTGCCTTTGCTATTTTAAAATATAGCCTGTGCATTTGTGTATCAATAATTAGGACAAAAGGTGCACGTGTGTATATTTTCAGTCATATCTGTAATAAATTGCAAAAGTAAACAAAGCTTGGAAGCAAACTGGAAGTTGAACCAAATCTGATTCCAGATTTACTTTTTTTGAACAAAAAAAACCCAAACCAAATGTTTTACTAGTCTAAAACCTAGAAAAGGAGTGTTCATTCTTCTGTTTCATCCCTTTTTCTTCAAGATGAACGGCTTCAATTCCTGTTTTATTCCCATCAAATGAAAAGCTTTTACCAGTTTTATTTATTTATATTTTTAGTGGGACTGGGTACCTTTTTCTCACTGATCTCCCCCTCTGGTTGCAAAGCAAAGGGCAGCATGTGGAGCCTGGACTTACCCATTCTCTTGCTTAGTACAGAGAGCATATTTTGTGTTTTTATGGGTCTGTGACCCCAGTGAAAGCAGGAATCACAGCCTTCTGCCACCAGAACAGTGCCCTGTAGGGCAGTTGTGGCCTTCATTCTCTCTCTTACCAGTATTATTTAATTAAAAACTTTGAAAGTTTGTCATAAATGTAGGTCTTTTCTTTCATCTAATGCCCACCATGGAGTGTGCTGGATGGATGTCCTCTCTCCGTTACAGCTACTGTAAACCTTCAATAGTAACAGCAAAAATGAACAACTCTGTGCTAAAAGCTCCTGCAAGTGAATATAGCATTGTAGGCATCCATCTTTCCAATTAATTTACATCCCTTGGTGCATTAACTTGTGGTGCACCCAGCATGGCCATTGGTTCTGATGACTTTGGGCCATTGATGTCATGTCATTCCAACTTTATAATTGGTCTAACAGTTGTTCTTATGGTCTTTGTTGTGGTTTTGTTTAAATAGTGAGACAGTTTCTTATTTTACTGCAATTTGAGCCTTTAACACAAGAATAGGGTGGCACTGATGCAGCAGCAATTTCTCCCAGTCCTTTGCAATGTTTCCTCACAATTGCATTTACACAGGAGAAAAATGTGAGGCATTTTTACTGCTTTTGAAATGTCGGGGTACTATGGCAACTTGTCTGTGAATTTGGACAATTCCCCAATATGCATAAAATTGTAGGCATGTTTCTGGATCACTCTGGGGAAGTTTTATGATAAGAGATATTTAACCTCATTCATTCACATTTATTGTGAAATTATATTTAGCTCATCCCTGTTTGTATCATAAAGGGTATGCCTATGTTGCACAGCTCCATTGTCATTGTTTTAAATCCAAAATAAATCAAAGATTCATACTCTTTACCCACTCTAGAGCACTTCAGGTCACTTCTTACATGGATTCATTCAGTGCATTGTTGTTGCTATTACTGTTGTTGCTGTATTGGCTCCCAGGCTGGTTTTTGTGTCCCTGCAGGCACAAAAATCTTCTCCAGACTCCTAGCCCTAATGTGTGTGAGGGAAAGAGCATCTCAGTGGTGAGCAGAGCATGTGAGGTCTGTAAGCTCTAAGGAGAGAAAAATAAGGGTAATTTTCTGAGGCCAGAGCTAGTCTGCTTGGTGGAGGAAGGAAGCAGAGAGATGAGAAGGCAGTAGGCCAAGAGCAGCAGCAGGTGAAAGCCGACTGGAGAGGGGTGATTGATTAGGAACAAGCTGCCAAAGGGTGATGGCACAGGGCTGGTGGCTGGTGCTGCTGCAGCAGGAGGGGAGGCACATGGGGAGCAGTGTTTGTGGTCAGGGCTGGCACTCTGCTGGGGAACGGGGTCTCTGCCGTGCCTGGGGCCGAGGGGTGACACAGCTTTCTCAGGAGAGGTGTGTGCAATTCCAAGGACATGGCAAGGGCAGGGATCACAGAGTGCTGCCAGCATCAGCTGTGCTCCCTCCTAAATTTGTGTGACACAGTGCATTAGCAGGCAGCTGAGAAGTGGCAGCAGACATGTCACAGCAGACGCTGCTTCTAATCTCCTGCAACCTGGGCCAGCTTCTCACTCAAACAGCTCAAGTTTTGGCTTTCAGAAATTGAGCGCTGATCTTTCCCCCAAAAAATTAATTTTGAAATTGAGGATGCAATATGTATGCTGCTGACCTGAACATATGTTACAACCTGATAGTAACAGAATCATCACTCAGCATCACTTCACAAATAAGTGTGCTGCTTAATCTTTTTTTGCCAAATCATGGCTTCTTTAGGACTGCCTTATCACTCTGAGGCATTGCCTCTTCCTCTGTTGCCATTAACTGTCCTGAACTATTACATTCCCAGAAAAAAACAGCTATAGATTTGTGTAGATGAGATGCTGAAGCTGGATGTAGAGGAAATTTTAATGGCCCCAAGTAAAGTTTAAGTAAATTTGACACACCCCTCTCTGAGAGTTCTGCATGCAATGGAGATTCTCCTATGGATTGTAGTGAAAGAAACAGGGAGATTAATTTTAACAGCAAATGCTCATCAGACACCTGGATATCAGTCACATAAGAGTGCAAGAAAGGTATAATTCGAGTAATTTGCACTACAGGAGTGAAGAATCATCTCATTCATGGCTTTGTGACTTTTTCTATGATATGTTAATGACATTTATAAAAGCTATATGATAGCTGAACTTCCAAATTGGTTTCTGATGTAAAGGCTTTAAATTTTAAGGTAAAATAACATTGCTGCAGGATGGAATCATAGTCAGCAAAATCCTCACAGCATTTCATTAGCAGGACAGGAAAATTCCCTTTGTGTCATGGGGATAGGCCAGCAGCCAGAGGCAGAAGGCCTTTATAGCTGCTGCCTCAACATATCTATAGGGAAGATGGTTAAAACCTAATCTGAAGCTCAAGTCATTTATTTGGACCCTTTCCCCTGTGCAAGAGCACCAAATGTTTTGCACAGAACTGCCTGGCAGTGGGGTTTAAGTCATGTAGGTCTAATGGAATCTATTCTGGCTGTTTTTTTTTCATCAGAGCTCCACTGCAAATATATTGGGGAGCTAATATAACTTGTCACGGAGTGTGTCTAAGTTGCTAAGTTGCAGTCACAGCAGTGATGGCAGCATGTTTTAGAGCTATCCAAAATAAACTTTAAATTAGCTAGCTCAGGTAGAAATAGTAATCTGTGGCAAGACAGTACTCAGGACAGAAAAATGTTTTTGGGCAGAAGCAAATGTATTTTTCTAATACAGTGATTATTATTTTGCTGAATATGAATTTATACGTAAATAAGTTGGGACTGAGTTGTTGTTTGTTCCCCATGAACTTGCATGCAGCTTTGTACTCTGGCCAAGTATTTTCCTGGATGATTCATAATTTATAATGTGAGACACCATCCCAAGTTAAATTAAGTTGTATTATTGCAGCTTCAATTTAAAAAATATGTTAATTTTCAAGTGTGGATTTTTATGAGGGAAAAAATCCGGGATTTTAGCTGATCTGTTAGTGACTTAAATCTCTCAAACCACTAAGCCTTGCATAATCTTAAGAGCAGTAGCTCTGCATTCAATTTGCTACTTCACAAGTCAGCATCTTCTCTGAGTATTTGAGGAGGAATTATTTTAATGTCAGCTAACATGGAATTGCTGCATGTGTAATCCCCAGTCAGTAAAACTCACACATTTGCACACACGTGCCCAGCACACGTTTAGCAGGACAGAGCACAATTCCTGTGAAGTTCACAAGATTTTTCAGCAGTATTCTAACAGGTTGTCATCAGCTTTGGATCATCCTATTCTCACAATATCTATTAGATTGCCTAGTGCTCACCTTGTGATGCTCTATTAGTCAAAACATCTCTTTGCCCATATATTCAAATGAACTGTAGAGGTTATTAACTTGCCCTTGGCAAAAAGATTTAGCTTTCTAGGGCAAATGCTTTTATAAATTCTGTGTGTGACAGTTTTATTACATATTGTAAATAGAATACCCTGCCAGATTTTTATGACAGCCATCACTAAGTCATTCAGACGTTATTACTTTTCATCCCTTCACATACCTTGAATATCTTAAATTTTTTTTAATTTTTTTTAGTCTTTAACAGGCCTTGCTTTAGTCAAGACACTCCTTTTACTTCAATAGCAAATTTTATTTACTAACATAACTGTTCAAAATGTTTTGTATTAAGCCAAATATTTTATCTTGCAGAAAATCAATGTATTTTAATTTGGCTCAGACACAAATTAATTTGCACAATCTGCATTTATAGTTATAGACTCATTTAAGCTTGTACAGTCTCTGCTAGCAGTTAATATAATAGTTTCTGTGCTCAGCTGCATACCTATCCTGGGTCTCACTATTTCTAGCTGAATGAATATTCTGCTGTTATTGACTTCATTTTACATTTTGTATCTCAAAACAACGTATGTGTTGTGAAAAGGAGAAGCAGATAATCCATGCTGGTGTGAAGACCTACTCAGACGTTTCTAGTTACTGCATGTTTTGTCAACTGCTTTCTCTAATCCGAAGGATGCTGTCAGAGAAGGAAAAAAGAGTTGGTGAAGAGATTTTGTTTAGACATGTAGTTTATTAGCGATGGAAATCTCACATGTGAGAGGCTGGGTGAACACCAATAATTGCAGCAGCTCCTGCTTCAGTTTTGCTTCCTGCTGGGAAGACAAACATAGCAGTAGGAGGAGTGAGACTGGCTGTGGTAAAGACACCGTAAAAGTGAAGAGTAATGACTGTCAGAACAATGTAAGGAACACAGAAGACTGGGTTCCTAAAATTAATAATCCTTTTGGAATGTTGCCTTCAGTAGTAACGTAACAGACAGCAAGGCTCAGTTTCTGGAGAGCCCAGGGGCTGAGCTGCCTGGGGAAGGACATCTCGCTCCTGGGGAAGGCAGCTGAGCCTCCCCTCCAGCCTTGGGACAAGGCTCTTCCCTTGTGCCCTGGCAAACCCAGCCTCAGCTCTCCCTGGGGATGGCACATGGGGACAGATTGAAGGTGGGACACATACAGTCAAAAATGATAATGCTGATGGAGCTCCCACTTCCTGACATTGGTAGGGAAGGTGGTGGGGTGGGCTGGGAAAGCAGGAAGGATCTAAATCCCTCTTGGTTTTCTGCTGCTGCCTCATTGGCCGTGTCTTCTTACAACATGCAGTTCTGATGAATCAGAAAAAAAATTTCCTTTTAACAGAGAACCTTGAATTGGCTATAATGAGTCCTTATTTGAAAATTCAGTGTATGGTCCTTAATGCTTCTGCAAGTGTACAAACTCAGATTTTTATAAAGGAAAGAATCAGGTGATTTGTAGCTTTAAAGTTGTATATTTTGCTGTCTAGGCAACTTGCAGTAGTTAGGTCACATTATGATAATTAGCCTATTTATAAGTTAGCTAACGGAGTTCTTTGTTTTAAGCACAATAAATTCTAAAATTAGTGAATAAAGCTAGAAGCCCGTTTTCAGATCCATTTAGATGAAAGGTGCTATATAATTTTAAAGCTATTATAAATGATTGAAAGATGTTTTCACAACTGCTGCTAGATTGCACGGGAATGTGGAATAGCATTTCAAAAGATTTCAAAATTAATGTGGCTGTGGGTGTGCCTGGAGAACTGCTGAACCTTCACTACTGCTTCCTTTTTGCCTGCTGCTGACTATGGCAGTGTTTCAGTAATCAGGTACTCATTTTTATGGTTACTTCCTTCACTTTCAGTCCTGAGTCTCCCAGCCCCTCTAAAAAGGTATAGCATTATTTATTTTTTTAATGGATATCTATAACTATCTATTTATCTATCTGCCTATCTATATATATATTTCCACACGTTTCCACTCCCTCATTTAATAATTATTGATTCTAAATAATCTGTATGTTTAGGGGCATGGGGATCCAGGCAGGTGTATCTTAGTCTCCACTGAGTGCAAGCTCTCCAGATTAAAACTGTTCTAAAACTTGAAAACAAACCAGACTTTTGCATTATTATATGTTAGGATATACTAGTTATATTGTCATGGTAAAGTTGTGCTTTCCATTGCATTAAAAGCAGTGATTCAAGCTCCTTATTTATGTATGAACAGCAGGTTCTTCCGATAATGATGATATTTGATTAAAAAAAAATAAAAATGCTAAGGATGCATTTGCTGCTGAATCTCTTAATTATATTGACCTAACATTTACTTTTAAATAAGCACTTTAAGAGATTTTTTTTCCATCTGTCAGACTTTTTTTTTTTTCAGTTGTTTTTGAAATGTTTTGCTAGTGGAGAGAGATGCAGTTCTTTAATGTCTCCTCACAATTAAAGCTAATGGAAATATCACATTTGTGCTTAATGTAAAGTAGTAGCTTTAAATAATTAACTCTCCTTGGACGTTTTGTCGTTGATAGAAATGGGTCTCTTCTGCCTAAAATGTTGCTTCAAAGTTGCTATAAAAGGAAAATAAAAAGAAACTTTTCAAAGATGTTCTAAGACTAGGGAACAGATTTCAGCAAGAATTCTTCCTATAATAACCCAGGAGTCTCATTTGTCAAAGAAATCTTATTTTTTATAAAGGACTCTTGACAATAGTAGTTAGTGGTGAACTCTTAGATTTTTCAAAAACTATCTTGTAGTTAATCCTTCAGTTCTTGTTGGCTTTTCTTTCTGGAGTGACTCTGCTTCTGTTGGGTCTCTCTGCATCATTCTTATGCTAAGCGAAGAATGAGAGAAGGAGGTCAAAGAATAACAACCAAGAAACTAAATTGATTATATAACCTGCACTTTGAAAACAAGTTAACTGAAAGATTTCTTTTTTTCTTTAAGTCTCATTTCATTAACTCTTCCTCTGAGTATATTTTTATTTCCTTCACATTTTTAGCATTGTGAATACATAGGGGTGAACTCAATAGAATTGCTACATCATTTAATATAATAGGATGTGACATGATGCAACTTGATACAGTTCTGAAAATAGCAAGACACAATGCATTGCAGAAGGCATTTGAAAATTCTGAGCACTGCAGGTAGAAAATAGCCAATTTGAAATCTGGCACATGCATATCTTCGTTTTTACTCTCTAATTATGCCATAAACAAGCCTAATTCACTATAGCACTTTGAAGTAGTTGGCAATTATTCTTTTCAGACTAAAACATTACCTTAGGCAGCAAGAACTTCCCTTCTTCATACATCAACATGTTATTGTGTTAATGTGCTTATTATTGTACCATTTTGATTGAAAATGCTAATTATGATTGTTCTTGAACTTAATGTGATTTTTCTGGCTGAGAGTGGCCATTTAATAAATGGGAACAACTTTTCACTACAAGAGCTGTAAGTGCTTAAAAGGGGAACTGCTCTTCTTTTTCAAAGAACCCAAACATTACTCCTCTGGAACAAAGTCTTGCCTCATCATACTTTCAGTGACATTCCAGAAGGGTGTGATTACCCCCAAATAATCACACTGGTAGGGAATTAAAGGCAGTCTGTTTGAAGAATAATCAAGGAAATGGAGAACTTCATAAATACCAAGTCAAGGGATGAGGTTAAACTCTGTTGTTTTTTTTTTAATCTGTTAAATGAAATGTAAAAAACCTCTTGTAGTTTAATTTTAAAGTTATATATGTGCAAGTTGGGATAATTTGTGCATAACTGCAACTTTTTATTCTGCTGAATAAATCTACTCACCATAAAAAAAAAGAGAGAGCTGTTGATAATCCAACACACCTGGAAACAAAACTAGTAAATGTCTGTGTAGAATCAGTGTAGACAAGTAATATTTTTGAAAAAGAAGGATTCAGCTGTATTAACCGATTTTTTTGCTATTCATAAAGCTGAGTTTGTGCTTATCCCATTGTTGAGAAGTTCACCATTGATGTTTGTATTAATTATTTCATTGTGGCAGATTAAATTATGGCATTTGACCTTTGTGAGAGCAGGAAGGGTCCTCTGGAGTTATGTTGCGCTCTTTAAAATCAGGGAGATACCTCCCTAATTAAACACACAGGAAGTATCTTCCCAATCTCATTTAGCATTATTATTTCAGTGTCCCCCTTAACCCACAGTGTAATTAATTAGCATTAGAAGCCATATGCTCTTGTTGTGTGTTCAGTCCTCTGAACAATGCCTGTGCTTCTGCAGGGCTTCCCAGTGTTCTGTCCTATCCAAGGGGCTGGAGGGGGACATGGAGGGGATGCTGCTGGAGGGGTGCATCTTCCTGCCTGTGGAAATAACAACAGTGAGAAATGCAGTCACAGCCCTTTGTGGGTAAAAATGTCATCAGATTCTGCACCTCTGCTCCAGTCTGGTGAGATCCCACCCTGTAATGTTGTGTCCAGCTTTGGAGCCCTCAGCACAGGAAGGACATGGACCTTCTGGAGCCAGTCCAGAGAGGCCACCAAGATGATCAGAGGGATGGAGCAGCTCTGCTGTGAGGAAAGGCTACTGGAACTTCAGCACTGAACAGAGAAGGCTTTGGGGTGATCTAATTGTGGCCTTTCAGTACCTAAAGGCACCCCACAGAAAAGATGGAGAGCGACTACTTGGAAGGGCCTGGAGTGACAGGACAAGTGGGAATGGCTTCAAAGTGAGAGTATGTTTAGGTTGGATATCAGGGAGAAGTTCTTCCCTGTGAGTCTGGTGAGGCACTGGCACAGATTATTCAGAACAGCTGGGGATGCCCCAGCCCTGGAAATGTTCAAGGCCAGGCTGGATGGGGCTCTGAGCAAGCAGGTTTAGTAGAAGATGTCCCTGCCCATGGTAGGGGGTTCCAACAAGATGATCTTGAAAGTCCCTTCCAATCTAGGCCATTCTATGTTTAGCTGGGTAGAGAAAGAATAAGCAGAAGAAAATTGATGCAAACTTTTTATGGTGGGCAAGACTGACCAGTGTTGATCTTGCATGGGAAAGGCAATGATGAGCAAGAAGTTTTTGGTCAGAAAATGTCGTGTAAGGCTAATGGTAGTTTGGGGACAGAAGGAATGAGTATAGAGAAGAAGAAAAATATGCTGTTAAGCTAAGAAACAGTGCAGAAGCCCCATGTTCACAAAGACACTGAGAAATTCAGGCTGCTGGAGATCTGAGTAGTGCCCCAGCAGGGTCCTCCTCTCAGCATTGATTAGAAAAGGAGATTAGGGCTGCCAGGGTCCTAATTTAGACCTCTCATGCAAATGTTCAAATCTGCCAGGGGTTTGGGTGGAGCCTTGCTATTTCTGGTTTCATTCCATCTTTGTGCAATACAGCACCAGTTTGGTTTACTAAACTGTGATTACTGTCGTAAGTATAAATAATAATAATGGTTCCTGCTGTCATTTAAAATATATTGCAAACAATCTAAGGGCTTCAGTTTCTCATTGATAGGAAAATGTGAACCATAAAGTAATACCATGCATAGGAATAAAAAAGAAAGTATATTAAAAAAAATAAATTAAACCATGTTTAAAAAATTATGCTGTACCTCAGCAAGTTTTCGATAACTGCGGAAGCAAGATATCTAGGAGACACTTGTGGGATATTTTAGCTTTCCTCTATTACATATTTTCAGTTTAATACTGGTTATTGGTGCTTGATAAATGCACTGCCATTAGGTCTTGGGTGTGTTAATTATTTACTGCATTTATTGCTGCTGGTATTTTCTAGATTTTGCTAGATTTGATTGTGAGTGAGGACCTCCTGCGACAGATGGCGTGGCTATATCAGCTAGTCATACTCAACTCCAGAGAATTATGGCTTTCCAGGTCTCACGTGGTGAAAACTCTTTGCTTTTGACTTGTCCAAATTCCCTGCTTGTGCTTTTTGCCTGGGATTCCTGCCACAAGGCAGTGGTGAGATCAGGAGCCAGACCTCGCCCTCAGCAGCTCCTCTGTTGGCCCCTGTGCTGTCACATTGGGTTGTTGTGTTGAGCACAGCCCTGGTGGGCTGGAGGGCAAGGAAGGGATGGAGAAGGACAGCTGTCACCTTCATGGTGTCACAGCATCCCCCTGAAACTTTGCAGAGCACAAATTCACTTTCTTCTCTTATTTTCTAATACACGAGTTTGGCATCAAGGCCTGGCATTCTTGGGGGCTTTTAAGGAATATTCACTTAACTGTGCATTTGTTTTCAGACCTATAGTGAAGTCAAATATCCTGTGTGTTACTATATCAAAGTGCATTTTGTTGCATTTTAGAGTATTTCAAAGGATTTTACTCTGCAGGAATTCAATTTGTCTCCTCCCAAAAAAGAAAGAAAATAAAATAAAGGTAAAAAGTCTAGGCAAAGATACATAGGAGTACACTCTGTGTGCAATTTTTCTACTATTTATAGAAAAAGTAAATTTAGTCTTTGATATATGGAAATTTTAAATCATTTTTTTAATACCACAAATATTCTTTGATATCCCCTCCAAAAGTCTTTATATATAAATGTCTTTATATATATATATATATGATTCTACAATAAATACACAGTGTAATACTTGTTCTAATTAGGATATAAAGATGTTTTAAAATTCTTTTAAATGTAAAAGAACCCCTTGTGATTGGTTAGAACAGTTGGCATATGACAATAGTTCATCTGATTTATCATATATATGTCTTCTCCAAAATACATCTTGTGGTATTTTAGTGGGGGACTATTATTTAAAGGTCTCCAGGGAGATGAAACAGTCCGAGCACAGTGTTGTGATTTTCCTCTTTGGTTTTCTAGGGGCACATCAGCAGTCATGTTCCCTTCTACCTGCCTATTTTGGAAAAGGTGATGGAAAACACAGATTTATTAGGGAGAGGAGACACAGGGAAACCCACAGGTGCATAATAATAGTGCAGGGGATTACCCTGCCATCCTCAAAATTTCCTTCTGACTGTAAAGTGCCATCACATCCAATTTAAGACAATAAAATGGAATTGTATACATGAGCATCTGGCTGCCAAAGTTAAGATCATGGATGAAATACAAGTGTAGTAATGACAATATGGTTTTCTACAGAGCCCCATCAAACCTGGCTTTGCCAGGGGTGGGACATTGACAGTTTCTCTGCACAGCCTGTGCCAGGGCCTCACCACCCTCACAGGAAAGAATTTTTTCCTATTTTTTTTTTAATGGTAAACCTGTCTCCTTTTGTATTAATATCAAATATTTGAATTTATACTAAAGCAAGCCCTAAAATGGGAAAATTAACTACTCTTAACTATCACTAAAATCAATATTTTTGTGTCATTTTCTTGGAAACAGTTGAACCTGCACTAGCTACATTCTTTCTCATGTGGCTGTCATTTCAAACAAGATCATCTACTCACAATTAACCACAAGTGCTGTGAGGGATAATTCTAAAAGTCCCTTCTTTGCCTTAAAATCTATTCATTGGAATAATCAGCACATGGGCCCTTATAAGCCTTTAGGATTGCTGCAGCAATTTGCATACTTAAAAAATGCTGATAATATGTACTGTAGTGTGGAGATACCAAAGACTTAGATTAACCATTTTAAAAGGTTTTGCATTGTTTGAGCACTGCAATCTGCTGTAAGTATTCCTGAAATTAGGGCACTCTGCTGTGTAGGATAAGGTGGAAACATCATTTTATCTCAGGCTCTGGGCTGAACTAAAGCACATATCCTAAAACAGGTCACCTCCAGCAGTGAATATAAACTAACTCCTAACTTGTTCATTATGGAGCTGACAGTCTGATTTGCGTTTGTCATGCACTTGTTAATCTGTGTCCTTAAATGAAAGCCCTGTATGGCTTTGGGTAAAATGTTTTGCAGCTAATGGCTGGGATTGATTTCAAAAAGTCCTCCTTTAAATCACGTTCAGCCAGAAACTGCCGGAGTCTTTAGCTTGGTTTTCATCTTGGCTGCTTGTCTGTAAACTGCCCATTCTTCTCTCACATGTTGTGAGAATGAAACCTGAAGGAGCTTAAAGTTGTGCAGGTGATAAAAATCTATATAAATATGATAAAATCTATATAAATATGTAGCTAGATTAACATATGGAGGAAGATGACATCTGCTCTGACAGTAATAGGAGTTAAGAGCCAAAATCTGACAAGGTTTTTTTGCTTATTTAAAGTATTTCTACCATTAGCTTACTGCAAGCTTACAGGAAACATCTGCTTACAGTTTACATTTTTATTCAGCTTACATAGTTCTCTGTTTTCTGAAGCAGCCACATGGTAGTGTTGTTTTATTTACATATAGGTTAGGCAGACTTTGCATCTGGAAGTCTTATAAGTACAGCATAAGACTTTGTTCATCATTATCTCATTATCATTATTATATGCATTCTGCTTTAAAATCTGAGTGGGTTTGTCTTGTTTGGTGGGGGTTTTCTCCCCTCAATGGAAAGTGGTATCATTATTTTGAAAATTAAGTCATGCCTTTTATGGTGCTGTCCATACTCTGATAGACAATAATAATCTCTTCTAAAGAATTATTGCTAATGCTGACAAATTAACAGAATGCCATATTATAACTATAAATTCTGCTTGACAAGGGGGTATTGATCCAAGGTTTCTGCTTATTTTACTTGTACTTACTTCAGAAAGAAGCTGCCTAGGGATTTACCTAGGATTGCCTAACTGTTGCCTTATATTTGAACAGAGAATTGCTCTTCATGGAAAACAGGGGTTTCAAGGTTTTTTTTATGGTTCATGGGGAGCACTGGAAGAGAGACTGAAATCTCCTCTACAGTGTGAGACCATCCACAGTGGTCTGACAGCTGAAGTAGGTACTTGACAGGTCCCACCCATGGGTTTGTGAGGAGCTGTGCTGAGACATGGCTCTGACAGCTGGGCAAGGGAACACATTGGTGTCCTCAGTGGAAGACCAACAATCTGGACTCCAGATTCAGTGGGGATCCTTCACTGGGGGAGTTTAACAGGATGCTAAAAGCACTGCATCAAGAAACTGTGGAGTTGTGATCTATTCATGAGTAGTCCATGGATCTGGAAGTCCAGTCATCTGTAGCAGTTCATTTTCTGAACTGTATTAATCATAAACTTAATTTTGGCTTGTAATTTGCCTATCTGATTTGCTCTAGATTATTAGGGTTTGAAGGCCAAGTCAGATGCCATTTGAAAGCAGTTTTCCTTGATTTGCAATTGGATTTCTAAACTGACCTACAACCTTTCTAACATAATGTTGATGAACCACACATGGCTAGCATAGAAAAAAATGCAAAAATAGAAGTTTTTACAGTTTTCCTAGAGTAAGGTTCTTATCTTTAATTCTTTTTGACATTTAACTTCGACAAATCTTGCATATGTATACCTTTGGGGGAAATTATATCTCTTAATTTATAAATATCTCTAATCATGTATCATCTCTCATTTCAGAAATGGATAGAATATCAGAGGAATAACTAGGCAACTGAACCAATGCAGTACTGAGAAATGTTACCTGTGTTTTTTTAGTCCTGTGCCAGCTGTTTGAGGTACATGGCACTGAGTGTCTCATTTGATGTCATTATGGTGAAGAAAGGTATTTTAGTGAAGAAACACACTTTTTAAGATTAAAAAAATTAAGTACTCTGTCTACTTGATGTAAATGCATTTAATAAATAGTTGCTTTGAAAAGATAAAAATAAATGTCCCTCATGGATAGCATAGGATCAATTATGGAATCAAAGAATTTGTCGATGAGCTATAAAAGGAACAGAGGTTATTGAGGAATATCTGTTAGAATTCAGACTTACTGCACGTAATCACAATGTATATGCAAATTCTACAAGTATATAAGGAATGATGGCAAATCTAGTAATTGTTTCCTATCATTCTTAAACTCTATTTTTGTGCTTTTTTAAATTACTTAAAGTTGCAGAAGATGTATTTAAAAAACCCCACCCTCTGCCAGCTGCACAAAGAGGTCAGAAATAGTATATAATTATTGCTGAGCTAATTGCTGGGTGCTAACATACATATAGACATACAGTATTCAACTCAGACATTATCACAATAGTGGACAATTAGGGCAAATTCAGTGACAGATAAAATGCAAATAGAATTTTTAAACATAGTACTCTACCAGATTTTTAATTTTTTAATAATCTTAGAATAATTGTCACTTCTATCTTTAGTCTTACAAATGCAATCTAAAATGGTGGCTACATCAGAATAAGGGCTGCAAATTTTTCTTGGAAGACTATGCTTAAACTCATAACTACTTAATTTAAAATAGTTTTTAGACATAGACAATGTGTTTTCTTCTAATGTTAATATTTCTTTCAAACAGAGGTGAGGATTAGAAAGACGCTGTTTTTCAGAGAATGTTCTGCTGTTTAATTCCTGACTTCAAACTGTCTTTCTTGATTTACCAATTTTGGTAAAAATATGGAATCCTTTGAAATATGTCTTTTCATATTTTGTAGAAATAGATTAATTTCAGAATTACTTATTTTTATGTTGAAATATCTTAAGCTGTAGGAGGGATAGATGAGAAGATAACATAATTAGAAGAAATCTATGGCAACAGTCTGTGCACTTCACGAAGCTTAAGGATATGATGTCCCTTTTCAAACTTTAAAAATGTGCTGTTGCAACACAGCAATGGCATGAAAGACGAATAGTTTCACTACCCCGTTTATTTATGAATGTTATTTAAAAAAAATTCAGAACAGTGGAAAAATAATGCTTCTGTGCATACTTTGATATGGGTTTCTCATGGTCTTGTGTTCAAAAGAAGCAAGAAAAGTGGAGTCTCATCTTCATTTTTCTCTCACCTTTTGGTGCAGGGGATTCATGGCCCAGTTACACTTAAGCTCGAAAGGAATTGCTGCTCTACAGATATATTCCATTTGGGGATTAATTACACATATTGGAGTTTCCTTAGAGCTTTAAAAGTCAAAGAACTCAGAAGCAGCTAAAGTCACTTAAAAACTATTTACATGGTGTGTGTATATTAAGGAGCAAGAAATAATTTTAATTTTCTTTGTAGAGAAGAAGCAGAAAAATCAGAAAAAATAAAAATTGAGGCCATTTTTAAAAGCTCAAGATAGGTAAGGACAGATTTTGCTTGCTCAGGAAGCATATCTGTACATTCATTTTAAGAACAAGAATATTTAAGGAGCCCTTTGATGGCATCCAAAGACCACAGCTCCTTCCCAACGCCTGATTTCCCCTTGTTTTGCAAATCACAAGCAATACGTCTTCAAAGGCTTCTACAAACTTCTGTTTGTTTCTTCAAAGTTTATGATTTATTTTTCACTCAATACAGTGGATGTGATTTATTGCCTGCTTCACAGAGGGAATGAGACTTAAATTGCTAAAGGCAGATGTGGGCAAAGCTGGGAGTAAGCGTGTGACGATTGATTTCAGGGATAAAAGGAAGTTTTATGGGGGCTGTATCTGATAAGGCTAACTCTACTTGGACAAGAAAACCCTCTTCTTTTCAGTATGAGCTCAGAAGGAGGGGCTCTGAACTGTACAATTAGCAGTGAAGCACTATGAGTTTTAAGCTGAAGGCTGTAAGATTGATTTAAATTCCATGGAAGTGAGTGAAAGCCACTTGCTTTCACAGATTTCGTGTGGTTTTAAAGGCTGTCAGCCAGGACAATGATTTGGGGCTCTTAGTAAAAGGGGAAGGAGAGGTGGATGAAACAGAATAAATAGGTGAAAATTACCCAGCCTCTCAGAGGAAGAGCAGGGCTTGCCTCAGCCTAAATCTGATATCAGATCAATTGCCTGTAGATTGCCCTTATTAAATGTCCATGCAGGTCAGACCTGATGATTTTGAAACTCTGGAAGAATCACAACTCGGCATTTGTGACTTTTCCCCACTCTTCACAATACAATTTAAAAGGGAGAAGTGCATTGGCACGGTATTGCAGTGTCCAGCACCAAGTTAGAGAATCCTTTGCATCCTGTTGCACGAAGGAGAGCTCGTACAGATGTCAGAATTCAGCATAAAATGGCTCCAGTTCACCTTGACATGTGTGTGGTGAAAGGTCTGCTGGGTTCAGCAGCCTGTGTTTGCCTGGGCTTCTTCTGGGTTTAGCCTTGGCTAAACCAAACTCCGAGTCAGGAGTAGGCTCATAGTGAAAATACACTTCTTGGGTACAAGAATGATGCTTTTAGTCATTAAGACCCTGAATTCCTCACCTGAAGGTAGTTTTCTCCTGTTAGGTGTATCTGTAGTGAGCTGCTGGAAGCCAGAGGAGCTGGCCCTGCACTGGGCAGGATTTCCCATGCTGAGGGGAAAAGCAGAATTATTAGCTGTTAAACATATAGACAATGACCTTATTAAAATCGATGTACCAGGAAAAGCTACTGAAGTGCACTGCCTTATTCATACAATTGAGGTGCCTTAATGAAATATGTATATGTCTGCAAATTCCCAGTTGTTTCTCTCGACCCTGAGCAAGGTGTGGAGAGCACAGATCTGATACACACTGTGGTCTGTGTGTGCAAACACATGCACACTTGTTTGAACACCTGGGCCTCGGAGGAGAACTTGTTCTGCCTCCTTGGGTGGTGGTCTGCTGCTGTGCTGGCTTGTCTTTGGAAGCTGCTCTGCCTTACAGTGCCATGATAAATTACAGCCCTTGCTGATTATCTGCTGTCATCTGGCCTCTGGTCACTGAAGTGAAACCAATGAAAGATCACATTTCTTCCTACTGTGCTGCTATAACACATCCCTGCCATGCTGTAGGCAAAACCTTATTATAAATTGTTTTATTCAGTCATGCTTATAATGCCACCTCTACTGAGCCTGCAGCACAGGACATCCAGGTAGAGAGGAATAACCCAACTCTAATTTTGCTACACAAATTCGACCCTCTAATAGCAACAAAAGTTCTTTGCCTCTTAGTTGGATTTTTAAATTTTTTTTTTTAACCAGGCACTGGTTTTGTACAACTTGTCTGAAAGCCACTTTCAGTCAAAGGTTTATGTAGTTGTTTAGTAATGCTAATTGTTTGAAGGGAAATTCATTCTTATGTGCTGAATGAGAGTGGAAGGCAGTTAACTATAATGACAAAAGCCATCCTAGGAAGAGATTATGCTTTTATTACAAAACCATGCTTGGAGTATGGCCTCAGACCAACGTGGAATACTCTGACAATGATTTGGCAGGGTGGGGTTGGGGATAAGCTTATCTCAGAAGAGGACTTACATATAAATTTTTCTCAATTCCTGAATAATAAGTTGTATTTGCTAACATCAGACTGAACAGACTGAGGCTAGGATTACAGCCTTGCTAAGTTTTTTTTGCCATGTGGATTGGCACTGTTAATAAAGATTTCTGTATGCCAGGTGATGCCCTCATTTATACCTGACTCCAGTGTGTGTGCACCCTCTGGCCTTGGTTTTATAGGCCACTGGGGTCAGCCCTGGCATTGAAATGTAATTATCAAGCAATATCTGATGCACGAGCTACATTCCAGAGCAGACCAGTTTGTTTCTCTAGTGTGAGCTCTGTAGTGCTAATAGAAGTAAAAAAACCAATAAAAACAGTGAATGAATGACTGAATTCAGGATTGTCTGTGGTGGTTGTGGCAGGTGAGGTATCTTGCAGTTAGCTGCATCTACGTTCCATCTGTGAGCATTTGACCTTGTCCTGCTGCTTGGTGCATGAGCTCCTTCCCTGATAGGCTGTCTCCCAAAAAACACAAATAGGTAACCTGGACTGTCAGGCAGTTTGGGGTTGTCTCCTGCTGGAACACAGCTGGGCAGATATAGCCTATAATTACTGACGTGCAAATATCTTATAACACCATAAACATGATAAAATAGGGGGTTTGGTCTTATTTTACTGAATAGATAAAGGTATGTTTCTTGGTATCTGCACCTGCAATAAAAATGGGAAAAGAAAGAATGAATGTTCAACTTGAACATAGCCTTAATCAGCAACTGGTTTTGTACTACTGTAAACAGAAGTAGTTTGAATACATAAATTGCAATTGTGCAATTATTTTAAATGCAACAGCAGATAACTGCTTAGCAGGCATCTGTACAGTGTTTATCTCAGTATTTCAGACAAATGCTGATTATACAATACTTGCTGCCTCTCAAAAACACAAAACCTTAGAGAAATTCTCTAGTTTTCCTTTATATCCAGAAAATGTAGCAGATAATAACTATATTTTAATAAGCACTAGAAAAAAATACTCTTTTTTTAAACCTCTCAAAAGTGCCAGACATTTGCACTGTGATTCTTGGGATTGTCCTGTGCAGAACTAGGAGCTGGTCTTGAATGATCCTTATAGGTCTCTTCCAAATCAGGATATTCTAGGATTCTACTATGGAAACAGGTGTGTCACAGTTGCTATATTTTGCCATGTACATATTTATTCTTAACTTGAATATGGTGAGCAAACAACCCAGCCAAAACTGCCAAACCTTCCTCCTTCTTTTGCAAATAGATTGCAAGTCTGGGGCTCCACAAAAAAATAATTCCAATGTTTAAAGCTGCAGGTTTATGAGCAGTGTGGCATCTTGGCATGGCTTTCACACTGACACATTGTACTCTTGTCTGGTAATGATTGGTATTTTTGATTTTTTACATGGATTCTTAGCTGACTAATGAGTTTCTAGACTTGAACAGAAGTCAGAGGCAGAGCTGTGGAGTCACTGCTACACATTTTATCTTGAATGTGTCCTCAGGGAAACTTCGATACACCATAAAAGGAAAACAAGCAAATATCTTTCATAAACTGCAATTAGTCAGAGTTTCATTGTTTCAAGTCACCTGAAATCTGACACCTTCACAGCACTGGAGGCATCCTCAGCTTAAAACCAACTGGATCAATGTATGTTCAGAGGAACCAGATGTATCTTTTTTTGCTGGCAATATTTCCTGTTGCATCTTTGTCGTCCTTTCTTTCTGATCTAAAATGTCAGTTCCTATATAAATCCATTTTCCAACAGAACTTGTCTTCTTCCCACATCTTTATTATATGGAGATACAAATATTCTATTACTCAGCTTGTCTTCTCCATGTTTAATATCTGTTGATTGCATCCAGAGAGGTTTGATTGACTGGTGTTAGTTGATTCTTCCTAATGGGGCTACTGGGTATTGCAGAGCCAAAGCACTTCAAAAATTCATTGGAATCCAGAGGAGAGAACCAGACTAATACTTGGTGTCTTCAAAACTGTGCATAGTGAAATTCAAAGAGAATATGTCTTAAATACTTCCAAATAAGTCAATAAACTGGAAAACGCACAAAATATTTGAAGTTCTCAGATATAAAGACCTATTTTATAAATGAAATGTGAGCTGGATGTACAGTTTCCCATGAATAATAACCTGAATTTATTTATTGATAAATCAGAGCCTTTAAGTGTCATGGAAGGTGGGTTATGATTCCTTTATATAGGAACTGGTACTTCCAGCTTTTCAGCTTTGTTCTCTCTTGATCATGGCTGTTAGAAATGTTAGGCCTGCCAAAAAAGTTTTAAAAAAATTGGTATGACAGTTGAAAGTATTTTATTAAATATTTTCAAAGTGTAACTATTGCTTTAATTACAGTTTATGAAAATAAATCTTGGCATCTTTTCTAGCTGCAAGTTACCTTGCCCTCAATTAATCTCTTTTCCTCCCTCCTGTTGGACAGGTATCATGTGCCAATAATTTCATAGTTGCATTTTGGATAAATGCTCTATTTCCTGGTAGTAAATAAAGCAAACTAGAATACAATAAGATAACATATGGTAGGGTTTTTCAGTACTAGAAAAGAGGTAAATTAGACCAGAATTGTTTGCTTTTTCCATTTCCCCTTTGTCAAAACCAGAAATGTATTTTCATTCCGTAGCACAAAACACCGAAAATTGTCTCATTAGTGGTCTTACCTCCTGTTGTGATTTATGACTTCATATGGTATTTTTCTTATCAAAGCAGCTCCTTGGGAAACAGCATGTGTATGTTGTTTAACAATTTGTGTTATTATAAAATAAATAATATTTCTTGCATATTATTAAATTTTATATATATTAGTATATGTCAGTTAAATTGTAGGTAAAATTTTTTAAGCATAAACATCATTTTTAATAGGTCATGTTTAACAATTACATTTTAAAGTAACGGTATAGCATTTTGTCAGTGTTGAAAGAATTTAAAATTGTTGTGTTGGATACGGTGGATAAGATTTTCTAAGTTAATAATTTTATTAAAAATATTGATAAAGATAAAAGTTGGCTTTTTCCCATTGTTTAGCAAGCGTTTAAGCAGTTTTTGGTTGCCTACAAGCTGTCAAGCAAATTTATACTTTTTGAACTGAAACTCTGCACTGAAATAGTGACTGAAATAAGTGGTAAATTCAAAAAAAATATTATAACTCCTTGTATATTAAATATAAACCTCCTATAAATCCTGATTGATGAGTACAGAATATTATGAAATAAATTTCATGTACTTCTGCATTGTACATAATGTAATTTGCAGAGTATCAGAAAGGCCTTAGACCTCTAAGCATAAACAAGAAATAACCCTCGGTACAGAAGTGTGAATCTTGGTCTTATTTTCTTTGTTTTATTGATGTGTTTCTTCTACTGCACTAAAGCAGTTATTATAGTGTATTGCTATACATTGATCCTTCACTTTATTACCAGAAAAAAGCAAAATGAACTTAGTATTTGGGGACTGGCATGCAGTGATAGTCAGAACATCTTATTTGGTTATATTGGTGAAGGGGGAATAGCAGTGGTTTTTCACAGTACCTGCAATGGAAGTGCAGACTGTGCTCTGTGCAAGCACTGGTGTCTTAATCCCTGGAAATCACGTGAATTGGAAGGAATTTCAAATATCTTTTTGATTTAAGAAGGCTCTGTATTTATTTGGCATGGTATTATGTTACAAGTATCATAAAATGTTGTTTCCATTGGTGTCCGTGGCTAACAGAAATCCCCAGGAGGTTTCCACAGATATTTAGAATGCCCTAAGCTGAAAGTATTTAAAATCAAAACAATTTTCATGCCTAAAAAGAGCTGAATTAATTATGGCCCACAGCAATTTGGGTCTCTGTATATGGTGAGGGAGACAGCAGAAAAATATTCTTCATGCCTTCAATGAAGGATGTAATATTTCCATCTTGTAGTGTTTGGTGTTGATTATATTCATTTTGCAAAGTTCATTTAGTCATGGGCATTTTCATGCTGCCAGATGATGGCTGTTTGGGATCTTTGGGATGATGGAGAGAGGTAGGAAAAAATGAAATATTGGTAACTTCTCAGGGGGAGAGAACGGACATTTCAGCTTCTGTCACGATTCCTTCTCATCTTAGTCGTGACTGTCTAAACAGTCATTTCTGTCTATTTCTGAAAGATCTGATATTTTTTATTTTGTTAGTCCAGTGTTCTGAAATTGGAAGAGTGAAAGCTGCTAATCTTTCCTTCTTGGAGCTTCTTCAAGTGTTAAGACAATTCTATAATTATGAAGTACCAGGATATACAATGAAAAATGCCTGTGCTATTGCATGCTGTTCTTCCTTGCAGTTACTGAAGGATCTTGAAGTCCATTACCTTCCCTGTAGTGAAATGGAAGCTGGATGACAAATAAAAGGGCCCAAGAATATGTCAGTAAGCAAGCAGCTGAAGCTTCTGCCTATGCCCCCTATAGTCTGAAAGCAGCAGAGCTCTCCAAAATATAACTCTTATAAGACCATGTTGCTCAGGGCCCTGATATTCAAGCTTCTGTGAAATTGCTGTTGATGTTTATTCAAGCCTGAGGGTTTTAACCAAGTGCTTATTCCAGCAGCCTTTTGTGCCTGATATAGATTAGTCAAAAGGAAAATATGGAAAGGAAGAGTGACCAGGTTGTTGGTTATACCAGCTACAGATTGAAATAACTTTGACATGTTTTTTCCTGGGTGTCTCATGAGCGGTTTCTTCCTTAGGTTGCTGGTGTTCACTGCCTCTGAGTAAACATCCTACAATTCTCTTAATTAAAAAGAACCTCTGTATTCATTAATGTTGTAGGCATTTATAAGCATAACTCCAGCTTAATCGTAGCTGCTGCCCTTTGGCTTCATGAGCAGAATGAAGAAGAGGATATACAACTGCCAATTCATCTTGAATACTGCAGGCTTTTCTCTTGACTTCATCTCATGAACACTAAATTAGAACTGGATATACTTAAGGTGAAGGCACCAAGGATAATTGTGAGTGTGGGAATCTTTGGTCTGAGAAATTTTTTTACTGGAGTAAGTTTTATGAAGGGTATTTGGAAAATCATAATATGAGGAAAGATGAAGGATTTTTTTTTTATGAGGAAAACCCTAAATTATATCAATAAATTTATCAAATATGCTTTTCAAAGAAATAAGAGGAAGTAATTAAACATGCTGAACTCATTGTTAGGACCTATGGGTGTGGAGAAAAGCATAAATGAATCAAAAAGGGAGCTAGACAGTCATCAGGGACGTTTACCTGACATGGGATTTGCCTCTTGTAGCTCTCTGAGGAGCTCTTGCTGTAATAGTAACAGACATGAAGGTGGACCATAAAGGCTGTTTACTTTTTTTCTGTTTCCACTACTGCACATTCAAAACATGAAATAGAATTACAAATTAGTCCTTTCACATTTCTAAAACACTATGTTGACTTAAAAATAATGATACTTAAAATAAAAAGAATAGTTGGGTTCCTTTTATTTGTCTTTCTGATGTTCCATCCTAGAAGTTTGTATAATCTTTTTTAAAACCATGTCTTTCCTATGGAGGCATTTCAACTCTGGAAAATTGAAATTCTTATGAACCTGGAAATGAGGATGTTAAAAAACCCCAGTAAATTTCATAAGAAGGGATAACACTTTTTCTGTGTTTCCTTGAAGGTCTGCCTGCCCACTCCTAATATAATCCTAAATGGATTCCAAAAATTACCTTTTGAAAATTAATGCAGAAAACCATCATCAGAGTGGAAGTCTGGGCACTTCAGGCATTAGACTGAACCAAGAACAGCCATGACCAGCAGCTGTGGTGGTTTTCCTTATGCTCCTTGGTGGTCCTGCCCTTCTC
Source organism: Parus major (assembly GCF_001522545.3). Taxonomy (NCBI): domain Eukaryota; kingdom Metazoa; phylum Chordata; class Aves; order Passeriformes; family Paridae; genus Parus; species Parus major. The sequence goes on from NC_031768.1 coordinate 103,856,262, forward strand.
CTTCTGTATCCCCTGAGCTGCTCAGGCAGTACCTGATCCTGCTGAGCTGCTGGAGGCTCGTGTCAGAGATGGCAGAAAGCTGACAGGAACTCATCATACCTTCCTAAAGCCACTGGTTTCCTTAATGCTGAGCATACAAGGTATCCAGGCTGGGTTGAATTCTTTTGCAGTATAGGGAACAAAGGGGTACTTTTAAGGATGCCTGTCACCATTAAGAACAATTTTCCCCATAGCTGAATTACTCATGGGTAGGGGTAGGAACAGGATAGTGTGATAAACTCTCAGGGGATCATAAGATTTGAAAGCAAGATGAAGACTGAAGAAAGGATGTGGGAGGTAAGAGAGACATAAGGCTTCAGACAAAAATCTGTCAAAAGTTCTGAGGTGTGACTGATGTTGTCACATGTCTTGGACATCAAAGGTATTTGCTATCTGATCCAAAACTTTGAAGTTAATGGATTTACTTATGGTACCTGAGGAGGGTGGGGCTGGGGGTTGTTTAGTTTAAGTTTTTCTTATTGTCCAGGTGTAAAAATCATGAAACCTCTGTGAAGTCCCAGGTTTTTTTTGGTTCTTCAACACATGGTGCTAGCAATCAAAACAAACATGAGTGTCTGCCTGCCTCATTTAGGAGAGAAATAGAAGAAATGGTGTTTTGAATATTAGCAATGAGACTGGTGGTTAAGAATGGCTTGATGGAGAAATTTAACAGAAGCCACAGTTTAGTTGACTCTATGTGACAGATACTGACCTAATTTTTTGGCAACTAAGAGCCATAAACATCATCCTTGATGCATCAGACTCAGCATCTGGTAGTCTGTCTTATAACTTTTAAAAATTAATGCACAGAGGGATAAAGAACTGTACATCAGCATGTGTTTGTTTTCTAAATGCAAATGTTGCATCCCCTAACAAGTCCATAAATATATTGTAGAACTTAAAAGATCTTTCATCATTGATATGGTCGTGGTGAAATCCCAATATTTCCTTGTTTGTGATATTACATGCTGTTTGTTTAAAAAAAAAAATAATCTCTGAACACCATGATGTTCATGATTGTCTCCATCAGTCAAAATATTGTTCTTTAATCAGATGAATAAGCAGGGCTTTATATTTATTAATGCCATCTTTTTAATGTTGCACTGAAAAGGGCATCATGTCTGTGGTTGAAAATGTGATAACTTCAGGGAATTTGTGACCATCCTTGCTTTGTCATTCTAAAGACATTGATTTTTTTTTTTGATTTTTTTTGTTTGTATAAATCTACAGCACAAGTTTTGTGGCTCATTGATTTGAGTACTGCACGCTTATATGGAAACAACAAAATGCCAGACTGTGGATGAATTCAAGCTTTTGGGCACACTTAAGCAAGCACTGGGCATCTCAAGACTGTTTGGGCAGTCTGAATGTCAGGGATCTTTCTCAGAGTACCTGTTATGAAAATCCAAAATTTTGCACAGAAAGTCTTGTGTTTGCTGATCCAGTAGAGTCAGTTTGTATCTTAAATACAAACATTTGGAGATGTAGGTAGTAACTCTATTATTTCTGTGGCAGTAGCACCTATTAAAGGAAAAATTGACTGCAATTTATTATTTTGAGAATATGTGCACTATTGAATGTGCCCTTTCTCTTTCCTTCCTTTTCCACTCTGTACTCCTGCCCCCTGGATTTTGGAGATCCAAAGGATAAGCAGTATGAAAATATAAAATGCATAGCTGCTCTGTGCAGTGGAAAGATTGCTGCTACTGCTAAAGATTTGTTCTTCCTGTTAGCTACCAAAAAAAAAAAAAGCACTCAGGGTTCTTCCCATGCAATAATTCAGAAATGCTGCAAGTAATTAGTGTGTTGAAGCTTGCATTTTCGTTTAAAATATGAAGTAGAGCCTTAAGAAAATGCAGTGAAGAGTCCTGAGCAGTGGCACAGTGCAAAGCAGGAAATCTCCTGCACACAATAGAGATTAAATGCTCCCTGTGCATACTGTATTCTGCTCAGCCCTCTGCGTTCGGAGCTGGGACCGTGGCAGTCGTTATCTCCAGCAGGTTCCTTGGTGATTTTCAAGCCCTGCACTACCTACCCAAGTGGCAGTGACACCAGCTTTCACTGAAGCCTTATTACTCTTAAAAGAGCAATTTGGTTGGTTGCACAGCTATTAGGATCAGACAGTCAGGCTTAAAGCTGTCAGTACAACTGCTTCTCATCTTTTTTCACAATCCTGACATCTTTTCTCTTTTCTGCTGGACACAAGCATTACTGTATTTATCATTTTCAATCAAGCTCACGCTGCAAGCTGAGGAGTATATTCCCACAGAAACCCAAGTGAGGAGCAGAAATTATTTTATAGCTGCTGTAGTAGCAGCGGTGCTGGCTGCATGTTGTGTGGGAGAAATCGGATCAGTGAGAAATGTGGCTTTCCTCAGGGCTACATCATTGAAATATTACTTCAACGTCTGAGAGGAGCAATTGCTCTAATTTTTCAATGATTAATCACTCTTCCCTAAGTAAACACAAAGTGGGGGAGAAGATGTGAGATTTAATTTTTTTTTTTTCTTTTTTATATTTTTAAAATAACTTGTGGAAATGTTGTTATCATTGAAACGGGGGAAAATCACTATGCTTGAACTTCTTTTCATTTTGATGTTGCTCTTCTCTGGACCAACCCTGAGCAAGCTTAGCAGGACCAAAGGCAAACACTGGAAGGGGGGTAAGTGGAAAGGAAAAGTTTTGTAATGGATGTTTGGGTAAGGTACTAAAAAGCTGTATTAAAAGTAATCTCAGGAGAATACCTGTGCTATTTTGAGTGACTCAGATTTCAGGTTGCTGTGTGGGTTTGCAGTAGGATGCTAAAAAGGGAGCATGGAGTTTAATTTGTTTTCTTGTTAGTTTGCTTGGCTGACTCTGTGTAAGGTATGTATTCCTTGCAGGAATTTTGCTTTGCATTGTACCATTAGCAGAATAATGTTTAGGGCCTTGATACAAATAAATGCATGCCATTTAGAAATTTAGAGATTTTTTTTTTTTTGGGTTGTGAGAATTCAGATTGTTCTTTTCAGTATGGAGCCTCTGGGACTCTTATGGATTTATTGGAAGTGATGTTACCCCTGTCATAGGGGGCTACAGTGTTGGAGAAAAAGAGAGAAGGAAAGCAAGAAGCCTATTTTGAGTGCAGAATTGTTAGTATATGTGGTAAAAATGACTAGACAGACATTTTTTTTAGAGTACATGGATGTTGTGAAATGCACTGCCAGCAGCACTAATTGGCTGACTGGCTATGTCAGTGTTGATGTGTTAATAAAGATAAATTGCATTAACTTTATCGAAAAAAATGCTATGTTGAGAAAACACTTATGATTTTTGAAGGCAGCAATCCATTTTCCTCTTCTGTTAAAAACTGCAGAGAAGATTTACCCTGTGTGTGCTGTGAGCAGTTCTCTAAATGTGCCTTTTCATAAAGTTCACTTTGTTTTGCTTCCTTGCATGACATTTGTTTATGGAAAACATGGGTTATTGAGGTCTCATAATCTAATATAGCTCAGTGAGCATAAATGGTATCTCATAAATATTTGGACTGAGGGACTGTGGATTGTAGATAGTTTGATATTTTTTCCCTGCTTGTTTCTTGATATTGCTGATTGGAGGCACCCCCAGGATTTTTTTTTACTTTTTTTTTTTCCCCTTACAAGTGTTGCCACAGCATGGTGTGTTTATCACAGCTTTAATAGCACTTCCAGTTTTTCTCTGCTGTCAGTATTGTGATCTGAGGTTAAAGAGTAGCATCAACATTAAAAAGAAGTTTTAATAATTTATCACAACATCTCAGCAGGAGACTCCTCCCTCCCCCCTCAACATTTCCTTTTGTTGCATTTAATCTTCCACCTACTGTACCTTCAAGGGAAAAGTTGCAGCACAGGCTTAACCTGGATTGTTAATGCAGCACATATATCTGAAAATTATTTCCTGGTCCCGTAAATCACATTATCACATGTATCTCACAGTGCTGCTGCTGGGTATCCTCATTGCAAATTACAAGCTGTTATTTACTCTGGGCAGCATGACCTCTTCTCAGAGGTATGTGACTTAGGAATATATGTCACTGTCAAGTTCCTGGGATTTAAGAAATGCTGTTAACTTTTTTCCCTTCTCCCGTTTTCAATTAAATCTGGTAAATGAGGGCTGGATTGCTTTGGTCTCTTACCTACTCTCAGGCAGAAGCAAAGAGCTGAATTTTTATCATGGGTAGAAAATAAACTGTGGACCTGACTGCAGAAAATATCTTAATATGGGCTTTTGCTGTTCTAAGAAGTGTTTTTTGCAGCTGAAACAAAGCATAAGGAAGATACCTGTTTCAAGGAGGCTAAGAAGCAATTTGTCATGTTTGCTTGGAGCTCTGAATCAGCAAAAACCTCGGCATGCCTGCTGTCCAGTGGTTTGTTTCATACGTGATATTACTGTGAGTACTGTGTGGCTTGAGGAGGGTGCTGCTTTCTGGGGAAAGCTCCGAGTTCAGGATCTGTCAGAGCACAATTGCTGTAATATCATGTAGTCTGAGTGTTTCTGACCTCCAAAACAGAATGTGTGCACCTCCCCGTTCCATTAACCATCACGGATCAGCTTTTGCTTATATCTCAGTAATGTGAGTGCTTTTTGTTGGTGTGCACATGGAATTCATGGTGTCACTTGGTGAGAGGTCAGCGTGCAAACTTCTCCACTGCAGCTCACTGGGAAGCCCACCCAAAAACAGCAACTGAGATTTTTTTATTATTATTATTATTTTTATTTTTTTTCCTCTTATTTTTATTTTGAAAAGATTCCAGACAGCCAGAGAGCTGCATACCAACTTCCAGCTCTGTTGTTCAGAGGGGAAGGGTGAGGTGAAGCTGGATATGTGCAGCTGGAAATGCACTGGATGACTCACAGTATTGTCTATGCTGAAGTGAGTTGCATGGTGGATAGCAACAGCTGATTTATACCATCCTCTAGTTCTTCCATAACACATTTTGTTTCAAAAGTTCTGTAAAGTATAGGCATCTTTGGAAAGTGTTGGTGTCTGTGTAGGTCTGATCATGATCAGTAGAAGTTAATGAATCTGGAAAATTTTCTGGTACAATTAATAAAAAAATTTCATTGCTGAAGTTACAAGCTCTGAGAAGACATTTTCTATGGCCTTGCTGTATAATTCTGCATTTATGACAGAACCAGCTCATCTCACCTGCATTTTTGTCCTTGGAATTCACTAAAAGCAAGAAAAATGGTTACCCCCATGCAACTAAAAGAGTGGAATTCTGGTAGAAAACTGCTCCTGATTTAGTTGCAAAGTTAGATGTCAGAGAGTCAAATGAGTCCTGTTATGTGGGTCCAGAGAAAAATAAAGATCCCATTTTCATTTCTAGCTGTTTTTAAGTCTGCATTCCAGAAAACCCTTCAGAATGATTCATTGGAATGCAGTGTCTAAACATGTGTTAAACTGGGATTTATAAACTAATGATCAAGATAAACTGGAGTCTAAAAGCAGAACCTGGAAGTACAAATCAACTGGAATTTCTTTTTCTCTTTAAGCTGAAATAACACACCATGGTACAAGTTTAAGAAGGATTGCTAATGAGACCAAGAAACTAGGAAGAGGAAAAGAAGATGAAGTATTGAGTTTATCTTAAATCAGAAAGCAGATTTGAGATGTTGCTGATGCCTATCCCCTCCTGAATACTTCTGTTGAATTTCTTCAACAGTGTTTCCCTTTGTCATACATCTTGATCATATGTAGGGGTTGAGGGGGAAAAGTTTGAGTGTACCCAGCAAAATACATGTGGATATGATTTTTGTCTGTCCTGTGGCATCTAGGAGAAGTAATCTGCCCTTTTGCTTCTAACTCTGTGGAAGACTGTGTGAAAGAAAAGTTCAGAGAGAGGATGAGTTTGATTGCTCCTGGAGGACATAAACTCCTTACTCATCCTGGAAACACCTCATGCATTGCACTGACTGGGGGTGAAACTGTGCCCATCCAGCAGCTTTGAGGAGTCTGGCTCTTTGCATGGTGCTCTCTGTAACAGGATCTGGTCCTTGTGGCAGGCCAGCACCCACCCCAGCTGAGGGCTGGCACCCTGAGCCACTCTGGGATGGTCCTTGGGGTGAGCTGAGCCTCAGGAGGGGCACAGAGAGCCTCTGTGCACACCCCAGGGAGCCCTGGCATGAGAGTTATCTGTCAGCAGTGCTGGCAACACCTCCCGAGAGAAGGAAAAGACCTTCAGGACTGGGGAGAGGAGTTGGAGATGAAAATACTTCAGAGGGAAAGGACCAGACCTAGGGCTGGGAAATTCCAGTTAAAGAACGCCTTCTCCCCAAAGCCTTGTTTGTTCACAGCTCCTTTGTGCTTCACTGTAAAAATTTGCATTTTCAGAACTCAGAGTGACTTAATTTGCTTATGATCAAATTGTAGAAATAAAAATAAAATGCAACCACAGGGCATGACCCCACAGAACGATATGAGGGTGGTGCCTGTCCTTACCGTCTACAGGGAAGTGAAGCAATAATCTCTTTAATGACTTAATCAAAGTTTATTATGCAAGTGATCCAGCCTTATATTTCAGTTCCAATTTCAGCTCTACTGCAGTTTAATCATTTTTATGGCAAAAGGTACCAGTGTTAGAAATCTCAAGTGTCTCTGGCAAGGTATGAGTGGTGAGGGTGGTACAAAGCTGTGTGCCTCAGGTTCAGTCTCCCTACAGACCGATCAGCACATGCATTACTTGGGGTGCATGTAGCACACCAACACCACTTTAAATGGGAAATAAATGAAAGTAGATAGCAGGCATTTGCATGGATCCAGGTGGCCTGGATTTCAGTGAGAGTGATTGTGAGGCATGAGGGGTCTGGTTGGATGTGGAGCTTTGGATGTGGTGGTTGATTTGCAGCACTTGTAGAGCACAGCCAGCTGTGCTGGGATGATTCACTGTTTACTTTATGTGATTTTAAGCATAACACTTTATATAGTTTGCCAGTTATCTAATTTAAGTAATTTATTTTATGTAATTTCAAGGATAAACTGCATGAATTATTTTTTAATATCTTATCATGCTGTATTACTAACACTATTTCTTAAATAATGAGAGATTAAATATGCTGGCATGCTCTTTTCCACTGGAAAAGCTTATGAAATGCTGACCAGAAGTTTCAGACTCAGGGTCTTAAATGTATTTCCCTATGTTTCACAGAAGCAACCTGATTTTGAGTAGTAAGAAATTCACAATTTTTTTAACTTCAGAGGAAGCTCAATATATTTGAGGAGGTGGCTTGTGCATAGCTAAGGATCTAGAAGTCTAATTTTAGAAACTGAGTACTGCAAGTGTGGATCTGCAGTTTTAGCTTGACTGCAAGTATATAAAGCATATGACTACACACAGTATGTGATTTGATGTACCAAAGGATGTTCTAATAGTTTTGCTTTGAATGTTCTTGAAAAGAAAAAGAGTATTTATCTGGATACAGAGTGACTGTGAAATTAACTGGATTTTATTTAGTCTTCTATTTTCTTTAAAGTCCAGATTTAACCTCTATCCCATGATAACAAACAAGTTTTTTGAACCTTCTTTTACACCACTTTCTTTGGAGTAAAATCTGTATTCAAAAGGCCTCTGGAGATGCATGAAGCTTCTTGTACATATTTTGTTGGAATAAATGGAATATAAATTTATCTATTTTTCATCTTTTTGAAGACATTTGAAATACTTCATAGAAGTTTGGCAACCTGCATTTAGTCTCATACAGACAGAGGCAATGGAGATGGGATCAATGGAAAACTGAGCTTGTGAGAGTTTTCTTCTCATCTGCAAGGGAGGGAAAATGATATGACTTTTCCAGTCACAAGGGGAACAATGTGGGAGAAATGTAACATATACTTGAGAGCAGACCAGTGCTGTCACAAAACTAAACAGCAGTGAATAAAACATAAGGAACAATCTCCCAGCCACCACTGACAAGGGGTTGCCATCCTTTAGCAGATGGAGTTGGCCTGAGCCAGGTTTTCCTTCTCCTTCAACTTCCAAGAGTCCTGTCTGCTGGATTTCCCCCCAGCTCCTCCACTGGTGCCAGTGCCCCTGCACATCTGCTGGCACCTCTGCCTGGGGAGCTGATGCAGATAGGAATTGGCCAGATGAGAGAGGATGGCATCCATTTGGCTGATGGCATTCATTATCTGATGTGATCCCTCTCAGGTCCCAGGGGAGCTTGGTATAGAAGGAGGCTATGGCCACAAGGGAAGAGATTGTGATTGTGGTTTGATTTAGGGTAGCTCAAGTCAACTCATGACTTCACTCTGCAGCTCCAGACTATCCAGGAAAAAAAAAGTTAATAAGGTGGCACCTTCCTTTGAATCCTATGTCCACATCCTGTGCTTGGAGTATTGCTTGAAATGTTTGCTATCATATTAAAAAGTATGTTGATCAAACAGTTATAAACCAGAAGGAATATTTAAATAACACTTCATCCACCATGCATACAGGTTCCTCTCCTTTGGTTATTTGCATTTTTTTTTTTTTTAGTTGAACAGACTTTGGAACAACCATAAAGCATCACTGACATTAGAAAACCAGCAAGCACAAGAATGCTCTCTTTACTTTTGTCCACAAATAAAATGAACGCGTGTACATTGCCTTTAGGTGCTGAAAGAGCACAGATCAGATGTGCACTTTCAAACTCATGAACAGGCTTAAACACATACCCAGAATGGCTGAGAAAATGTTATTTTGGCTTTCCCTTTCTACAAATTTTCAAAGAAAATGTTGTTCATCAGTTAAACACTATTGATTTTTTACTTCAAAGCATGATCTAAGGAATACTCAGAGTGCATTACTTCTTTCAAGAGCCATTACTACATAATCTTGTGAAAACTTCTTTCCTTAGTACATTAAAAACTCTACTAAGTTTTTAATGTACTAAGTACATTAGTACTTACGGGGGGGGCAGGATTGTATGGTGCTTTTACAGATTAGTTAGTTTAGTTAGTTAGTTTTGGTAAATGTTGCTTGAACCACCAACAATGTAAAAGCTCTTGCTTTAGAGTTTCTGTTCCATAAAGACAGTGTCTTCAAAAGAAATCACTTTTTCAGTCATTTATATTTGAATCCTAATATATTGTTCTTAGCTGAATTGTGTCATGTTAGCTCTCATCTAGCACTGTTTTCATCCTACTAGGTTTGAAACTGCATCAGTCTCGTCAGCAAAATAGTAAAACAACTTTGTGGTTGCAGAACTGTATTACACAGAGAAGTGAAGTAAAAAAAATGAAAAATTTCTAGGGTTTTCCCTTAAAACCAGTGTTTTTCCATTACTGTGTTTCCTTGCATGAGCAAACTTAAAATAATGGAAAAAACAAGAGAGAGACAAAATCCAGTTTTGTTTCCAGAGATGCTGATCACTCAGTAGAGGCTCCCAGTGTCAAGGACTCTGAGCCCTCACAAAAATCAGTTTTGATATGCCTAAGTGTAACTCTCCTCTTTACTCTGGACTCCTACATCTTCTGAACACCAACACCCCTCACAACCTCCCTGTTTCCCTTCAGCCTTAGGCACAACCCTGTGGTTTCCACACTCATGTAATTTGTGAGAAGAAGACATCACCAGGGAAATTCCTGCCGTGGTTCCAAGCATGGACAGGTCTGTGGTGGAGCAAATGAGCTGAAAATTCTTTACTGTCTCTCCCATGGAAAGGTTGGATAAGTGTTCTTGTTAACACCACACATTGCTTTAGTTAACAATTAACTTTCTACCTGCTGGACTATGTATGTTCCATTTAAAGTGCACTGGGGGATTTTGGAAAGTTTAGAGAGAAAAGTCACAGATTTACCACACTGCCTGAGATTAGTGCCTCTGGCTTGATAGTTTAACCTAGTTTGGAGGTTCATTGTACTGACAGTAGAAAAATAGGAAAAAAGGGATCCTTAGCTCTGTAAATAGGAGTAAAAGAGCAAATAGTTTACCCACTGGTTAGAATCTTACTGGGAGAAGAACAGGAAATCTATGTAAAGTTTGATATAGGAAAATAAAAATGAGAAAGAAAACAACCCACAAACTTTTACTGAAAATTATAGAAAGAATGTTTGAGAGATATTGAAGTATTTTACTCTGTTTAATTATAGGAAATCTGTGAGACAATTTTCATGTTATTTGAACATGTCACTAGCTTTCTTCTCCCATGAAGGTGAAGGTTCCTTAGAAATCTTAGAGAAAGCTGCTGCAGGACTGGATGACTGAAAACCAGTGGCAGACACACCCAAATAAAAACAATATAAAGCCTTAGGTTGTACATAGCTAAAGCATTCTTTAGTTATATTTTTAAGTCTTACTGCTATATTGGAATTCTGAATTCCATTATCATTGTTTTAGTGTAATTAGTGCTTACTTTGAGAAACCAGAGATGGTGTTCTTAATTTCTTTTATCTCCAGGCAAGAGGCAGGGTTTTTCACTCACTACATTCAGCATTTCTCTGGAAAGCAGTTGAGATACCAAATCTGCTACTTCTGGCTTAAAATATTAGCATATTACACAGAAAATAGCCCTTGAGGGTGCCCCTGGTTAAGTGTCTTCGGCAAATATAAGATTGTTTCCTTTTCTTGCACTTGCTTGAGAAAAACTTAGTGTTGTTCTGTATATCAGGTGTGTCTGGGGGATCTGGAATGTGCTCAACATCTTCCTTACAGGCAGGAGTAATTCCACTGAAATTTCTAGAATTATGCCGCTTCAAATGAGAGGAGAATCTGTTTTGAGTCTTAGTTGGGTATGATCTATTTGATAATCAATCATGACAGCTCTGTTAGTCCTTGTCTACAAACAGACCAAATCAGCTGGGGAGGAACTGATCTGAAGATGAGAGTGTGGAAAAGTCCTGGGGCTGATGAAGACTGAGGAAGAATTGTGACACTGATGCAGTTCCCACTAGTTATGGTGATTTCATACCCCTGGTGATTGTGGTGTAAAGCTTGAGAATTTGTCTACAGTCTGTATTTGTTATCCATTATTCTGCAATGGGTCTGGCTGGGCTATTTGTTATCTTTCTGATTATCCATGGACTTGAGAGAGGTTTGTGCAGTAAGAGAGAACATGTTTTAATGAATTACTCTTGCTTCGGTGTCAAGAATCTCTTAATTCAATAAATTTCAATTTATGTATAAATTTCAATAAAATTTAGGTTATTAATACATGTTTAATAACAAAAAGAATAAATGCATACTTAAAATAGTTGGAGGGTATAGAGCATGGTGAAGGATAAAAAGCTCATTAAAAATCTGGACAAAAGTAATTTTTCAACTTTGCAATTTTGATTTTTTTTCTCACTGCTGGACTTTTTGGCTTCTGCTTTAAAAATGTGACAGTCTTGAAATCTGGGAATGTTCTATCTCTTGGTAGTCACTGTGGGAAAAAATAAAGAAGAATGACTCTATGCTTTGCTGAATTTTTATTTCCATTTTTATTTTTAAAGTTGCAATCTTCTGCTTTTGAGTGTTGAAGATAAGCAGAAGGGACATGGGAAGAGAACTGAAGAAATCAGCCTTGTTTAGTCAATTCCTTCATGCTGTTGAATATTATTTTGAGGAATAATGTATTTTAAAGACCAGGACTACTGAGGGAGTTTAAGAATGGAATTGCAATAGGGCTGTGAAGGGATTTCTCTGAAGTGACTGGTGGAACCTCCTGGTGCAGTATGTGGAGACAGAAACACTCTGCCACATATCAGGGCAAAGTCTCAGTTTTTGGTACTCTGAGGAAAAAGCCTCTTGGACAATAATGGCATAAAGCTTAATTTCAATCTCTCAGTGTTTAGGAGAAACATCTACTGTTTATACTTCCTTTTTACTCTTTCTTTTTTTTCCTAATTAATTTGTTAACACCTTGGCTCTATTACCATAAAGAGGGTAAATTCTCTGTTTAACATGGTTTCACTTCACTCTTTCTACAGCAGCCCCACAAAGGATATATTTTAAAGTCCAACATTAACAGAATTTCACTCTTTGAGCTGTCTTAGGAGCTCATTCTGCATTACATCTCCTGGCCACCAGTGACTGGCAGTTTTATATGTGCATTGGTTAGGTTGTTTCTCAGCTCCTTTGATCTTCACATTCAGTGCATAGTTTCTTCTGCTTGTCAATTGTTTTCTAATTTTTAGAAGACATTTTACACATGGTTATCTACAGAGGCTATTTATCAGGGGATTATTAATTTATTTAAATCCGTTTTAATAGCTTTTTTACTGTATTTAAATAGAAAAACTATTAATAAGGAATGCTACCTTGAATTATTCCTATAGAGAGAATTAGAGACAGCACAACAGATCATGAGGAACATATTGATACATTTTTGTTCCTGATAATATGCTTTTGCTTAATTTATATTCTTGGGAAAATCTGGTATATTTTTGAAATACTTTGAAAAAAATATACTTTGAAAGTATATTATTGCTCTTTAATCTGAAAGGATCATAGTAATTGGTAAGAGTTTTTGTACCATTCAAATTGCAGAAGATGTGTTGTCTTTTATAAATTCTCTGAGATTTATAGCTGCTTCATAAACTTGCTTAAAGCCTAATTTAAACAAAAACTATGTCACAAAAGCTTGCATGTGCTCTCAAAAAGTGCACCTCATGTAGAGAAAGTGAGATGTGTTGAGAACACAGGATAATGTAATGTATTATGCATGTAAATTTACTTGATCTATATTGGTCTTTTCAATTCCTTTTCCAAACAAAGAACATGGTAATTTCATTTCACAGATAATGTAGTTTGAGGCCCTAAATCAGTTTAGCAGTACACACTTTTGATTCATGGCAAGGGCTGTTGCTAGCTCTGAATGTATCTGTTCATAATCTCCTCAGCAGAAATTCAGCAGTGACTGATATGTTTAATGGCACTAACGTTGTCTTTGTGCATTGGGAAAGATCACCAGATGAGCTGTGTGATTCATCGATCACCACAATACCTATAGACAGTCACCACAGGGGGAAATTTTGTTATGCATTCTGAAAGGAAAATGATTTGAAGAATTCCTTACTGGCTTTCTGTGACCACTGTCTTCCACAGATGTGACTTGGGGTTACTTTATTTGATTATTTGTGTATTATTTTTTATGTGGGCACGTGCACTTGTATCAAGTTATGTTGAGTTCCAGTTTTGCATTGTGGTATAAACAATGGCTGGAATCAAAAGCCTTTCTTTGAAGATCCCTGATTTATTCCTTTATTCCCCTGTACATGTAAGTTGAGCATAGACTGAAGACCAGCTTGAAGAGTGATCTTTTTTTGCTGCTTGCTCTACAGGATGGGATATGCACCAGACAACACAACTGCTAATAAGCCACTTGTCATCCTTCCGTAAATTATCCTGTTAGTTTTCAAACACCCTGTAGACACAGGCTTTTGTAACAGCATTAAATGTGCAGCAGCAAGATCTGTCATTTAACTTGCACAAAATGCAAAGGAGGTGCCATTTGTATTGATTCCTATAGATTTTTGTCTTGTCTAATGGGATTTATATTTTTTTTTATGAACTTGTGTTGGGAAAAAAAAAGTGAAAACAAATAATGGCCAGACACAGATAACATATTTTAAGTATAGAAACAACTCAAACCTTTAAATTTCTCTTGCATGCCATGGCATCCCTGGTTTCTAAGGCATCCAGTCCCATCTGTCTTTTTGCCAAGACAGAGATGCAAAAGTGCACTGGAAACAGCCTCCTTTCACTTTGCATTAAAGCAGACAGACCAGCACTCAGCTCTGTGCATTTTGAACTCACTGCAATAAAAGTTTTAAGAGATAAGAAGCTTTTTCTATTTCAGGGTTGCCATTAGCCTGAATAATATATAAACATGGGAGAAGGTCTGAAGTAGTTTTGAGGCTCACAGTATAGCTTCAATTAAATTATACATCATTATCACAGCTGCTAAGCCTGGTTGTGGGATTTTAGCCCCCTATCTCAATAAGTGTTCTATGTAGCTGCCTTGTCCAATCCTTTTTTTCCTCCTTTTGTTAGGCAGTAAGAACAGTCTTTGAAAAAACAGGCTTAAGGAATAGAGTGGAGGATGAGGTTTGGTTAATCAAGAAAGAACATGGAGATGTCAACAGTCAAGCACCAAGGGAGGAAGGAGGTCAACTCTCTAGCCTTAAAAACCACTGGGGAGAAATCAAACACTATTAAGTCATGACACATTATGTTCCTTCTGAACCAGGGCTGTGTGTGCTCCCTCTGTCTGCTGAGAGGTTTGCAGAGCAGCTCTGAGTTGCTCATGAAACCCCTTGTGAAAGCAGAATTGCTGGGGATACCCACTGGGGATGCTTTCAGTCCACAAAGCTGGCAGTGACAGTGAAACACAACCTAAACAGATACATTCTTTGTCTCTTTGTCCATTTATGTTTCTTTCAGGCTTTACAACCCAAAATTTTCGTGATGGCTTGTCATATTGAAGATGAGTGTTCTCTTGGATCTCAACATGATATAGAATTATTCAGCATTCATAATAGGTGTCATCGAGTTTGTGTTGGCTTTGGCATAAATCTAGGATGTACAGGAGTATTATCACTTAGGAAAATCATAATGGCTTGTCTTTTCTTATTTATTCTTAGGATATCCTCTAAAAGTGTTAGAGATGTTTTGACTAATTACACTATTCACACCACTAATGCCACTGCACCTGCCATTAATTTTATCAGTTTTTTTGTCTTCTTTGTACAAGTATAACATTAATAAATATTTAGCTTGAGTAGCCATACATGAAAGACTGAAATCAAGGTGCCATCACAGAGTTTTGTGTGCAGAATACTTATTTAGGATTATACCATACCATTGATTTTTTACACTGAACAGGCTATTGATTTCAGTGGCTGCTTAACGTGCAGATCAATGACACATTATAGGGTTTAAATAGTAACATTTGATACTTAAAAATAAATGAGACAGGGGTAACACTGACTTTCAAGGAGGAATAAAAAATATCTCATAAAAATGCAAACTTCCTTAAAAGTTCAGTCACAACGCTCGGTTTAGAAGATGGGGTGAAGAGTGTGTGAAGAATTGTGTTTAAAATGTAAAATTGAGAATTTGTTGGGAAGCATGTGAGTTGGAAGCCATGTGCAGTAGGTTTCACCACAGCACTGGTGCTGACCTGGCAGAGCTTTGCTTTACTCACAGCCCTGGGCAGCCTGTGCTGGTGCTGCCTCAGATGTGTTCTCTGTCTGACACAGCAGCAGAGTAGCAAAAGAGAATTTAATGTACACTGGTGAGACCATGTAGCTCATTGTCCCGGGAATCTGAATTTATGGGATGCAGCTGGAAATCCCTCAAGACTGGTTACACCAAACTTTATGTGAACTCTATGCTTTCCAGTCCTGTTTGAGAGACAAGAAGAGACATTTGACTAGGAAACGCGCTACAGATTTTTGGAAATCTAATAAAAAACAATCCTCTTAACTTCTTCATCCTCTGCTCAGCACAATTTTTTCTGACATAGGTTTCTTAAAATTTGGTGAAATCCCTGTTCTTGAATTTGTATTTACAGCACTCAGACATTTTCCTGAAGCATAATTTGTCATTTATACCTCCAGAAGTGCATTGAGATGGAGGATGAAGTGCTCATTTTTGGTGGTTTACACTGTTTGATTAATCCTCACACTGGAAAATAAACCTTTTTTTTAATATTAGCTATGCTTTAGTACAGACCTGAGAATAGAAATGCAGAAGCTTTAAGCCTGTGCAGTCTGTCAGATGAGATAATAATGAGTTAATTTTTTGCTGTTCTGTGGTGGAGTTATTTCATAGGCATTTCTGCTGATATTGAAAGAGAAAAGTAGACACACCTTCCTCAATCGCTTCTTCAAAATTAGTTGAAAAATCTGTTCTCCAGCATGCAACATATGCCCTTTAAAACTGCTACTGTGCTGCTGCCTGCTCTTATCAGTTTGGGCCATAAATTTTGCATGGGTATAGAGGGAACTGCAGCTTGAGGACTTGAAATAGTTAGCAAGATGCTGCTAAAATATACAGACAAAGTACACTGGCAAATGGGTCTTTGTAGACAGGCGTCATTACCAAGATCCATGTGTGCAGAACTGTGCAAGCCTGAGGAGAATTAAAGACCAGTTCTGGCAGGAACCTAATTTTGGGTGAATGGAGTCCTTAGATTCATTGTGATATCGCACATAAATGAAAATACCAAATGTCGTTGACTTGTCAGTGAAAAAGTAGCCTGGGCTTTGTAACAAATGGATCAGTGATGTATATTTGGAAGCTGTGTGACATATTAAAGTAGTTTATGAGGCACAATTTGTTTTGGTGGTCTGCTCTGATTGATGGTGTGCTATCTGCCACTGCTTTAGATGTTGTGGTATGTTTGTAATAAATGTTCGTTCCGAGACAGTGCTAAATGTGTTTCATCTAAATCATTCATTACTTATAACAAGTTTCAGTGTATATGAATCAAAGCTTTTTTATACTTGCCTTCAAAAGAATTTATCATGTTGAAGCAGCTCTATCACCTGTGATAGGGCCAGCTGCACGCCTGAGTGCTCAGACCCTTCCAGCAGTGCCTGCTTGGAACAGCACAAAGTTAAACTGCAGGCAATGTAATGTTAAGTACTACATTTAAATGTTTGTTGCCTTTTCTAATCTAGCACCTCTATTTGCTTCTTTTTTTTTGGTTTTGCAAACAGAATACCAGAAAATATCAGACATAAGCACTAAGGGATGAGGAGAAAACATTGCTAACAACGGGACTTGTCAGAGGAAGCACATCAGTGGGAGGGATTTTTGCTGAGGTTTCCAGTGTATCACTCATTCATCAGAAAACTAAAAAATGTCTGCACTATTCACAGGAGATTTCCTCTTTCTGAAAAGTCCAGAATGCATCATCCTTAAGCAGGCAGTGTGCTTTGTTCCCTCTTGGTTGGTAGGAAAAGGAATGTTTTTTTCCCATGGGCCTTGTCTATGTCTTTCCTCCAAAATTCAAGTGACAGTGCAGAAAAACTAAGGACTATCATTCCAGGATGATCAGTGTAGAAATACCGCAGTAACATTTTATTGTAAAAACATTGGTTTTCATTTCTGTGTGGCATTTGAAGAGACAGGTTTTCCCTGTTTCAGTAGCCACAAGGAAGTACAGAAGTATCACAGAATTCCGGGTTGGAAGGGATCACTATTGCTCATCTGGTCCCACCCCCCTGCTCAAGTAGGGTCATTCCAGAACACGTGGCACAGGACTGTGTCCAGACACTTCTGGAATATCTCAAGTGAAGGAGACTCCACACCCTCTCTGTGTGATCTGTTCCAGTGCTTGGTCACTGCACAGGAAAGAATTTCTTCATATTCAGGTGGAACTTCTTGAGCATCTGTTTCTGCCTGTGTGCTCTTGTCCCACTGCTGGGTGCCACCAAACAGAGCCTGGTCCAGAACTGTACACAGCACTCCAGAGTCACACAGAGGTGCTTGAAGTTATCTTAAATTCTTAACAGAACAAAAATTTGTGTAGTTATTAATTTAAAATTTGCATGCTGTTGTATTTTGGCCACTCTTTAAAAGTAATTTTTTTCACATAATGTAGCCATGTACACTAAAATGTAGATCAAGAAAATGAGATGTGACTTTTACAAATTATTTTGGGTAATAGAAATAACACTTGAATCAAAAGAAATATGTGAATCTCTAGACAAGAGTCCCTGGTCCCTTATAACATAAAAAGAAACAGACTGTTACATCAAACAGTTTGTAAAACAGAAACAAATTTGGCAAAGAATGGAAAAGGAAACAGCACAAAGGTTTGCCCAAGCAGTCAAGACTTGATGCAAGAAAACCTCTCCAAATCATAATTGTCTTTTTTTTTTCTTTTTTTTTTTTTTTTAGTTTTGTATGCAAGACAGTATAAAGCACACAAATTATGTGCTGGCATTTGGAAGGAAGCATGTGGGTGCTTTTTCTCATCATTTTCAGAAAGAAAGTAAAAAAGGCACAGTATTACAGAACTAAAGGTGCTGTAATGATGGGTTAAGGCTGTACAGCTGCAGCAACATCAAACAAAGGAAAGCATCTGCATGGCATAAGCTAGTCTCTTCATTCCTCCAGAGGTGTATATCCTTACCTGGGCTAAATTACTGTGGGTTTCTTTTAACATACAGACTCTGCAGCTATGGATCCTCTTTCTCTTTTTCTGTTAATGTTCTCTTTCCAGAAGTTTTTAGCATGTTAATAGCACCTTCTAAGCAGCACATTCAGGAGTGTTTATCAAAACCTGAAATATTTTGTAACTAGACCCAGAGGGAAAAAAAAACAAGATGAAACTCAGAAAACATGGCAGAAACTTGAGGCATCAGCAACTCATAAGACAAAATAGTTCAGCACTTGCTGCTTTCTAAAGTTAATGAACAGATATTATGTGGCAATAGGTAGAAATGAAATCTGCACTTTAAGATCTATCTTATCTACCTCTAACCCCTCCCTTTCCATTTTAATTGGAAATCTTTGCATATTCACATTTCTTTTTCCTCTGTGGATGTCTTCTTCTTTATTACATCGTAAACAACCAGTTGTTGCATTCTATAAAGTCTCTTATATGGGCTTGGTGGAAGAAGTGGCTGCCCTGGGAATGTTTGTCTGTAAGACTGATTATCCCATCAGTTCACAGAAGCTACTCCCATCCATGGGTAGAAAATAGTTTTTACAGATTTCCTGCTTGTTTCTCACTTTGGTTCGTGGAAAGATCACATATGCTTAGGTGTGACATAAAAGGCATATATATTTGTGTGTGTGTGTGATATAAATGATGTATACACAATATCTGAGGTTTTAAATAATTTTTTAAGTCTTGCAACTCAAAAAATTACATATGCTCACCTCAAGGGGAAATAAAAGTGTGTGTGTGGAGGGGGGTAGGTATTTCCACCATCTAATCAAACCATGGCTCAGATTTTAGCAACATTAGCTACTGTTCTGGCTCCCAACCAGCAGCTGTAAAAATCTGGATTCTATTTCTGCCTTCCTTTCTGAGAGGAGATAAAGTCCAAGAGGAAGGCAAGGTGGAAACCCCAAGGTTGTCTTGGTGATTTTTTGATATGCTCTCTACCTTGTGCTTAGAATGGGAAGAGAAGGAAAAAGGACGTCTTGGGAATCACCATGGTTTGTGTGTGAGCACACACCCACTCAGCTCCGGAGAAATCTCAAGACTCCTGCTTTGAACTGGTGGCTGCAGGAGTGAGCAGAGGCTTAGTTATTGCACCTTCTCATCCTACATCTTCCTTACCCACCCTTTTCACTGTTTCTCAGTTACAGAAAGTGTTTTGAAGTACAGCTGATGCCCCCTTTGGCAAGCCCAGCTGATTTTCATGGTTGCTGGCAGTAGCAGGTGGTGCTGCGTAACCAACCATTTTTTCTTTTATGTTGTAACTTTTCACACAAGTTTTGCACTCAAGAATTTCATGAGAGTGGTACAGACACCAGGGGATTTATACACCAAGACAAGGTCTTTTATTCAGGCTTTTTGACAGTGATGCATAATACTCGCTGTGTCTGGGAGGAAGCAACACATTTGTCTTTCTATCCGGTTCAATAACCTCTACTGCCTGTGCTTGCTACTAGAGAGGAACAACTAAGCTGGGAATCAGGGCTTTAATTTTTGACTCTCACCTGCTGGTGGAATCTGTTTGACCATGCCATTTATAAGTCTAGCTTTGTTGAAAGGCAGGGAAAAACACCAGTCTGCAAACTTTCCTGCCAGCTTTGATGGAACCTACTGTCCAGACTCGTCTCTGATATTTTTTGCCTGTCCTACTTACAGGGGGAACTGCCCTTCCAAGCAGCTACCAATGTAATTTTTTATTCCCTTCCTCTGCAAAAGTAAATTTAAGCTCACAGTCCTCTTGCCTGGGGAGAGTTTTATCTAGTAACTACACAGAGATCTGAGAAATACAGAGATTAGGTGATCTGCCAAATTGTGCTGCCTGTCTCTTACAGTACAATAATAAAAAGATATTTCCTATAATGGCTCTTTATTTCCAATTCCCTAGTTGTTCTTTACCAAAGTACATTTAATTAGTAAAGGGGCTTCCCATTCAGACAATTCTTGATGGAGCATCTGAGAAAAAGCAGTACAGCATAACCCCATGGAAGCACGTTATGAGGGGGTTAAAAAAAAATGTATTTCCACCCCAAGTCACCCCATTTTTCCTCTCATTTACATTCTGAGGTTCATGGTGTTTGGGTTGTTGGGTCCTGTTACCCCCCTCTTCTTGTCTCTGTCTTGATGCTTTGGCTACTCTCGTTATCTGTTCTTCATTTATGGGCAGGTTTAGGATGGTGCAGGAGTTTTCTGCAGACTTTGTAGTTTTCTGCAGGTTTTGCAGTGGGTCTGCAGTGGTAGCTCCAGGCTCCTACTGTCCCCTTTTAAAACCGCAGCTCTGCCTCCTGAGCTTACTCCAAAAGGCTGAATTTGAATGCTAATACCGATTTTTATTATTATTTTTATTGTGGTTCAATTCAGAGATTAAGGATAAAGTAAAGAGGTGGGTTTCTACTGCTTAGGGACTGTTGAAAGTAGGACTGAAATGTTACTCTTCCCAATGGTTTATTAGGGAAAAGACACAGCTTGCCAATATTTCCTTTAAATATATGTGAACTCAATCTCGTAGAAGTTGTAAAAATCAATTTCACTAATAATTAGAATTATAGAATTTTCTGCCAGTAAATGTGCTATATATAAGGAGGCATTGGACTCCACAAGGTCAATATACTTGCCTTCAAAATATATCCTAATATCTGTTAATGTAATCCACCAATTAAAAGGTCTATAAATAAGTATTTACTCAATAGATTACAATGTCTCCAAAGGGAGCAATTAAGCTTTTAAGGAGAAGTCTTAAACATTCCCATGAAGGTTTTAGTATTTTCTTTAACACTTTGTCTTACACAAATGTACATTTCATAAATTATGTTTGAAAATGTACTAATTTATGGTAAATTTGTAATTTGCACCTCAATGGTAAAAAGTCTTAAAATGAGTGTTGATAATGTGTAGTAATACTTATTTCAGTCCAAAAAAAATGATAAAATTATGAAAAGCAGGTTTTCTTTTCTGCTATGGTGTTGAATACCTTGCTATACACTACAAACTTTAGTGTAATTAGGAAAAACACGAGAACAGTTTTTGTCCCAAGTATCTCTCTGTGTATTTTACATACTGGAGATAAAGGGATTTAAAATACTGAGGCAGATCCTTGATGTAAATATCAGTGAGCTGAGCTGATTTAAATTAGCTGAGCATCTGGCCCATTCTCTTTGAAAACAGATAATCTACTTCAGTAATTGACTGAGATTTGTGGGTTTCATTTCTTTCATTTTATATTTATTGTATAAAATAGTGTAGTGCAAATCTAGAAAAGATTATTAAAATTATTGATTACTTATGCTGTCCAATCAGCTGCAAACTATGCACAGTTACAAGCCATTAGTTTTAGGTTATATTAGAAATTTATCCAATTAGAAAAAAATAATAATAATTAAAAGGATCAGGGATGTGTGTCAAAACATAATTGCACATTGCAGAGACAGAAAATCATAATAGCAGACAATCATTCTTAGGGGAGAGGGCAAGGGCAAGTTGTGAAAAATTCAAATATGACTGAAATGCCAGTAAATGTCATACTAGTAAGAATATACATTACAACCTACTGTGATTTTTTTTTTTCTCCCATGGGTCATCTTTTTTCTCTTTTTCTTCCAAGGTTCTCTGACCATGGCAGACACCCTTTTCTCAAATCTCTGTCCCATTTTCTTTTTCTTTTTTTTTTCCATTTTCACCTAATTCATTAAATTAATAGCTTCTATAATTAATCTACAACCTTTTGCAATATAAGAGCTATGAATCAGGCACGTGCAAAACCAAAAGCAGCCCCCTGCTTTGAAATTACATTGTTTTTATGTAATTCCTTCATATGGTTTACCCACAGCAGAACAAGATTCACCATGTATTTTTTGCAAACTGTAAACTATACATGTTGTACAGCTCCCAGTATAGAAGACTGTAAATCATATTTAGATATTTAGTAAGCAATGGCAAAAGTGACAAAAAAGCAGCTTGGCTCAGTGATTACAAATATAAACCCAAGCTGATTAGCAAAGTGACTTCCTCTCACTCTGCATCTGAAACAAAAGCAATATCATCCCTGATATTCCACTGAGAATAGCAACTTGAAAGTCACAATTTGGTTTTCAAGCAGGGATCTTCTCATTCCTGTATCAGAACTTTTTTCTTATCCTTGGGATGTGTGAGTATTTTGGGTATTTTAGGCAGTGCTTCTCAATGCTCATCAGTGCTTCACACTTACCTGCCACAATGAC
Source organism: Parus major (assembly GCF_001522545.3). Lineage (NCBI taxonomy): Eukaryota > Metazoa > Chordata > Aves > Passeriformes > Paridae > Parus > Parus major. The sequence goes on from NC_031768.1 coordinate 103,878,614, forward strand.
AATCCCTGCCCTAAAATAAGTTTGTATTTTGTGGTTGACATAGAGAAGTGCTGGAGTAATTTAGAATTTGTAGAAAATAATCTGCTAAATTAGAGCTATGAAGTAAATAAAGACTTTCTTTATGGCTGTTTTAAATAGACAGGTAAAGTTGGGTCAGAAAATCACCTTCCTAAGGTAACTGAGCTGCAGCTTCTCCAGCTCTCCTCTGGACAAGGACCACAGTCATAGCCAAAACCATTAGCAGAGCATTTGGAAGAATTATAACAGCCAAAGAATGCCTTTTAATGCTGAGTACTTTCAATGACTGAATTTACTGGAAAGCATCCATTTCCCTTAAGTTATTTAAGTGCCCAAAGTGGCAAATGGGTGCAATTTTCAAAAGTGTATAGATGAATAATTCTAATTGATCTGAATCACAGAGAAATGACCAGACTCCCCTACAAAATCTCACTTTGCCTTCATCTGCATCTTTAGATGTCTGCATAATCCAAATATCTCCTTTGGGCAGCAAATCAAGGAACCATCTTTGCTTAGTTGCTCAGCTGTGAGTTCATGCTTAAATTAAGCATGTGGTTGTGTGCTTTTCTCATCAAAGAAAATTGAAGGATGGGATGTTCACAGGATCATTTAAGTTGGAACAGACCTCCAAGATCACCGAGTCCAACCTTTGATTGATCATGACCTTGTCAAACAGCCCTGAGTGCCACAGCCAGTTGGGTTTATTTTTGAACAATCCCAGGGATAGCAACTCCACCACCTCCCTGGGCAGCCCTTTCAGTGAAGAGCCCTTTCAGACTTGACAACCCTTTCAGTGAAGAAATTCTTCCTGGTGTCCAGCCTGAACCTCCCCTGGTGCAGCTTTGGTGCTGTTTCCTCTGGTCCTGTTGCTGTTTGTCTGGGAGAAGAGAAGAGATCCTTCTGATCCAAAGTACATGACAGGGGTTGGGTGTAATTGCAAGTCAGCAGCTGCATTGCTTCCTCCTAACTCCTGTGGCTCTAAAACTTAGACAGTCTGAATTGAGATGCAGTATCTTTTTGTCCAGAGGGAATTTGAATCTAATCTGTTAATGTGGAACAGAAAATAGATGGGGGTAGAGGCTGAGGGTGCTCAGTGAAAGAAGAAAATGAAGACTTAGAAAAATAATCCTTATTTAAATTCCTTAGGCAGCATTTTGAAAATCTCTGCCTGGAGTATCAGCTGTGCTAGGGATTGATACCAAACAATGGGGAAAGTACTTTGGATTGTCAGAAAGTATTTGGTTCTCAGATAAATAAAAAGGGCTATAGACTTCCTTTAGTAGCTTTGCATAATTTTTATTTTTAAAAGATCTATTCATTGAATAATAGAGCTAAAAGATGCCAGACCCTCAAAGGTTTTCAATGACAATGTACAACACTGAAGTCTTAATTCATGTAGTTAAAGAAGAATAAGAAATATATATTTCATAGCCTTTCAAAAGAATTCAAGAGAAATTAGTGGACTGAGGATTGTCCCATCTATCATTTGTAACAAGGATCTTTAGTCGTGGATGAAAAAAGAAAAATTAAATCTTCTAACCTATAAAATATACAAGCACATAAGAGGGCAGAATTAAATAAGCATTTTTTAAGAGACATATTTTTCTCTGAGGGGTTTTGGATGACAAATTCCCTTGTTTAGTTTGACTGCAAGTGAAACAGAAAATTTATTTACAGGCTGTGGAAGCTGGAGAAGGCAGGAGTGGCCTCCAGACCCTGTCTTGCTTCATTTCTCCCCCTCCTTCCCCACCTGGGAAGCATAAAACTGGATCTCAAAGGAGCTGCTGGCTTAGGCATTAGGTCATCTTGGATGGTCTGCATCAGAACCAAAATGTTTCTGAGGGCAGGAGGGTGATACAGGCTGGGGGTTCAGCTTGGCTGAATTTTGGGGCGGGGGGAAGGAGCAGTGGGGCTGAGGGAGGAGGCAGGATAGAGAGCAGAGCTGCTCTTGGGCAGATTTAGTCAGACAAACTACAGAGGAACTGAGATTTTCAATCCCCACTTCTAGTGAGCTGGTCCTGTTTGCCCCTAATACAGCTCCAGATCCAGAGGGTTTTCTGTCTTTCTTTTGAAGCCTTGCAAGAGAGAATAAAGAGTAGAAACGAGGTATGGGAGAGCAGCTTACCTCAAGAGAAGAGGTGGAGTAGGATGGAGACCCAAGGTCCTTGCAGGGTGAGATTCCCTCTGGCTTTTTTTCTCATATGGGGAGAATCAGATGTATTCAGAACTGAGCTTTGCAGTTAGGCCAATTATTATTTGATTTGAAATATTTGTTGTGAACTGGGATGTCACTGGCTTATAAGTACATCTAATTGTGTGTTAACTGGACAAATTAGGCCCACTGTGAGTTTTAGATCCCTTTCCACATCCACACCTGACATAAATGTTTTAACCCTTGGCTTTTGGTATGTTTAGTGGAAATCACTGTATAATGTTTTAAACTATTCTAACATAACAACCAAACTGCTGAAATCCAGAGGATCATATTTTGGCATGATTCTTGAAGAGTTAATATGTCTTACTGTGAATTTACACTGTGAACAAATGTCTATACACAGCAGTTACCTCTTCCAGCAAGAAAGGAAGCACAGTTATTGCAAATCAGGTCACAGAATAAGCTGAAAGTGCTCCTAATGAAAGAAGAAACGGGAATGTAGTTTTGTTGAAGGGTGGATGACCTTATACTGAACTACAAAACTTCTGTGTTCACTTAAGCAAAAGGTTTCCTGCCTGAAAGCAAACTGTACTATCAGATCTGTACTTTTTGTTGCTTTAGGGAAAAAAAATAAATTAAACAGTAAAGAACAGCACTAGTATTCCAGTACTATTCTTTGAAAATATTTATCACTGTTAAAAAATTTTTTTTGTTGTTTTGGGGGATTGTTTGTGATATTCCAGGTAATTCACATTTAAAGACAGGAAAGAATTTGTTAAGCAAATTTTAAATATTTTTTATATACTTATGCAATTAGATTAATTTATATGTGGTTGTTTGCTATAGGTCAGTGAAAGCTTATGTCATTTCTTAACTTTTAAAAGTGCAAAAGCACTCCTCAGGGTCGTTAGTAAGAGAGCAAAAATACAATATATTCCATGTATTTTTTGGAAGTGGTCCAGTTTACCTAACTTCTCTTGCCAAGGCTTATCAATCCAAATTAGCAGCTTAACAAGGCCAAGTCCAAGGTGCTGCACGTGGGTCAGGGCAAGTCCTGGTAGGAATCCAGGCTGGGCATGAACAGCCCCAGAGCAGCCCTGGGAGAAGGACTTGGGGTGGGGGTGCTGGTGATGAGAGGTTGGACATGCCCAGAACCCCCCCATGTGCTGGTTGTGGATGCCCATCCTTGGAAGTGTTCAAGGCCACATTAGATGGAGCTTTGAGCAACTTGATTTTTATGGAAGATGTCCTTGCCCACAACAGGGCCTTTGGAATGAGATGATCTTTAAGGTCCTTTCCAACCCAGGCCATTTTAAGATTCTGTGATATTACAGAACTTGAGTCCAATAGCCTGAGGTTTTGAAACTTTTCTCCAGCTAATTAAATACAGTTGGTGAGTCTGGTAATGATAATTTTTAACTGAAGTTTTAGTAGCATAAGAATGTGTAATATAAACGAAAACCACCAGGTACAGGTGTTATACTTCAAGCAAAAAATTTTCCTTGCCCTGTAATTAGTCCTCTAAATAAAAGTGACAGCCTGACTTTTTAGTGTTCTACCTACACATTATTGATCTGGAGAAGTTATGTCAGCTTCAGCATAGCTTTTCAGAGCAAGAAACCAATCTCTAGTTAATCAATGAACTAGAGCAGGACTTGTTTTCTTTAAGTAGCTTTGCTTTTACGTTGTTTTCCTATGGGATAGCATATTTCTTCATTAAATATTATATATATATATAAAATATTTTTCATTAAATATTTTATATATATATATATTTTATACCTTATTAGGTTCCACCACAGTATCATTGATAATGTCGAGGACATTATCCAGATCTGGAACAAGCCCCAAAGGATTTTCATCCCTTAAATAGCAAGATTTTGTCAGTTTGCTCCATATAAAATCTTGCTTCTTTAAAATAAGAGGCATTCAATAGGAAACTTTCCAGAACTCTCCATCATTCTAAGCTTTAAAAGAACACCTACCAATCTGAGTAAGTACAGAAATCGGAGATACTTTTTCTTATTAATAGTCTAATGTGCAATTTGTGATCTGCCTGTTTATTTTTATTCTGTGTATTATAGGAGTTAATATAGAGTGTATTTGTTTTCACAGTTGATGGCTGTGTTTCAGTAATGGAAAAGCAATCCAGCTGAGCAGTTGCCTTAAAATTCCTCTCACTAAATAAAAGGCAAGCCTATTATAAATTCCATAATTTTAAGTTAGGCTGTAAAATTAAGATCTCTTGGGATCTCTCTGTGTAAGTTTTTCCTGCAGAGAGATTGACTTTGTGCATATCAGGAGGATTTTTTTTAGTAGTACATAGATGCAGTTACTCTACAGCTCTGCTTACTGTGTCCTGTCTTGCTGCAGTAAGGTTAGAAGGCTGGCATCAAAGAAGATGAAGTGAAAACTTCATTTGTTGGTTTTAGGTTCAGTTTTGCAAAGTACACTAGTAGTGGGAAGTATGATACTCATGAAAAATGGTGTGGCTGGAAAAAATGTGAAACTCAATGGGAATTAAAAATTTTAATCTGATACAAAATACAGCAAGAAAAGGTAACAGTTCCCCCTGTTACCAGCCCTTTTTAAGTTTCTAAGGCAAGAGAATTTGATGAAAAAAGAGTGAGGTATCAGTGGTATTGTGCATAAACATTTTTTTCCTCTGAAGCTCCAGACAGGGGCTGGAATTAGAGCCACTGCTTCTCTGGACATGTGGGATGCAGCCTTCCCTTGGTCATAAGGGCAGGTAAATAATGTACATGAGGGTCCTTGTGAACCTCTCTGCCTTCCAGCATTCATGTGTACAGGACAGAGGCAACAATTATCCTCCAGGAAGAGTGCAGGAGTGGTGCAGGATGGAAAGAGAGTTTTTCTCCTTTCTGCACAGATGATGAGTTTTACATAATTGCTATCAGAAGTAAGTTTGGTTTGGGATGGAAGATCCTCAAGTGAAAGGTTAAAGTATCAGCATCCTTAGAACCTTTGTGGCTTCTCTTACCTTATTTCCCACCCATCAGTCCTTCAATTTTCCAAAAAGGATGGATGGATTGGTATATTTTTTACAGTTAGAACTTGCTTTACTGTCAAGCAAGATAAATCCAAGTCTGTCCTGTGGGTTAAAGCCCTCAAGGAGCTGGAGAGACTCTGACTCCTTCAGGGAGCCAAAGAAATGCAACGTTGGTACATTCACCACAGGGCAGTCAGGGCGTGGTCTGCATCCTTCAGCTTGTGTGAAGGACCTGTCCCTATAATATGGAAATTAATTCTTTTCTGAACAAAATTAAATCATAAAAGAAGCTGTTGCCTGTTTAGTTTCACTCATGTATATAAAAATGATTTAATAGATCTAGTGCCTCATGATTAATGATGATGATGATGTGCGTTAAATTTCTGGTTCCATTAATAAGCTTGTGGCTCGTGTGAAATAAGATTAACTCCTTCAATATGCAATATCAGTAACAAGTTAAAGAACAAAGTGGATTTTTTCTGTCCTGAAAAATTCAGCTGCAGGCAATATAGAGACTTTTTAAAAAATTCTTTTTAGGGGTCCACCACTTTATTGCTTTTTATAAATCATTGATTAAATGAAAATGTCTTCTAGAAACATCAATAGCAATTATTGCATAAAGAGAGTTAATATTTTGATTTATGGTGTTTTATTTTTACAAAATTATTGTATGTACAAGAGTGTATACATTTACATCCACACACATCTTAAATTTCCCAGAGTGGTTTACGTTTTAGGTAGTGAGAGAATAACTAATGCTAGTTGAAAATGTGTTCATTCTCTAAAAAGTAATTTTAGCAGTAGTGTTTCAAGCTTCTTGGGCTGGTGTTTATATGGATGAAAACAAATACTAAAAATATGAAAAAGTTAATCTTAGAGCACCTTTCTGTAGATTTCAGGAAGTTGCATGAGTGACCTCATTTGTCTGTTATTGCTGAATTGCTGAGGTTTCTGTGGAGCCAGCCTGCATTTTCAGGTGGGTGAGCAACTCCTGCATTTCTGCTGCTTTTTCCCCTCAGCTGGCTCATCTAGAGCCCAATTGCACGTTGCTGCCAAGCAAACTGCACAAATAGCGTGTGGATGAAGCGGTGACAGCGCAGAAAACCAAAAGGAGGGATTATGCTGTGTAATTATCTGTGTAAAACTCCAAGGGTTTCTGCTGGCAGACCGAGAGTGGTTCTGTGATGGGGCACAGCCCACTGAGCTGAGAGAGGAGGTTTGAGCCTTGACTCAGCCTCTGGCCTTTGGTACCCAGAGCCATGGTCAGCCCTGCTGCTCAGGCTGCTGAGCTGTGCCCCACTGAACCTGCTCAGGGTAGAGAGCAAAGCTCAATTCCATCTGCCTTAGAGGCAGCAATATCAGGGCTTGATTTAGACTTAAGGAAGTGCTCAGGTCTCAGCATTTGCCATCTTATTCATTTTCATATTCATTTCAAGATGGCATCTTATTTGCCATCTTGGTCATTTTCAATGGCTAAAACTTTAGCTGGACAGAAGTCAGTGGTCTCTTGTTGACACGGATAAGCTGTGTAGGAAATGGAGAGGTTAGACATATGATAAAATTATAATTAAGTTCTCATGAAATGATTTGGGTGCATTTTTATTGTTATGAAGAGTGTACTTCTGTTATGCTTTTGGTGGACATGTCATCTGAATGCTCAAATATTTCCGTGCTGTCTTTAGGGTGCAGGTTTCTTAATACTGTATTTGTCACTGGATCAGAGTCTAAATCCCTTTACACAAAACACAGCTGTGAATCCTGCTGGGGTCACTTGGAGCATTTCCTTCATTAAGGTGCCACTCAACATAAAATGAGGTAACAGAATCTCATCCTCACAAGTAAAAAAGGTTTCAGCTTGATACTGCAACCCCAACATTTTTAGCATTGTGCTGAGGTGTGCTTTGCAGTATTTACTGGCTCATTTACAAAGCTCTGTAGTGCAATTTTGGTAATCAGTGCTCTTTCTTTTGATCAAAACTGGCCAGAAGGAGGGCTTACATACTGGAAAAAGCATAAAACAACTTGAGAAGTAGGTTTCATTGTAAATAATAAGCCTTTTGTTTATGGATCTAGACTCTGTAGAAGCCTCTTCTTTGATGAACAATTCCAGGTAGTCTCTTGTGAAAAATACAACACACAGTTGAATGCATATTTTAAAGTTGTTTTTTTTTGTGACTTCATCTCTCCTCCTATCAACTTATATTTCTGTCTATCACTGATTTTATAAACTTGTATCTTCTAAAAAGATGAACTCTTTAGAGTTCATTCTTTGCTAACAATTGAGCTAACTTACATTTTTTCTTACTGCACTTTTCCTCTCTTTATTACATTTAGGAATGTATTTATAAATGTACTTTATGGTGATCTTTTCAGTTTAATCCTCCACATAACTGCTTAGTATTGTTTTAGTTGTAATGCAGGTTGTTAAAATGCCTTGGAGTAGAGATAGTATAGCAAAGTCTGAGAAAAAAAGTTCAAGAAAATCAGTGTAATCTGCAAAGAAATGACACACCCAGATTTGGAGAATCTTCTTGATTGCAAAGCTGTGAATTCCTGTCCTTGCTCCTACGTTTCATGATAGTTGCTTGGAACATGAAGACCTGATTCTTCTTCACCACCCCACCTCAATCTATCCTTTGAAAGAAAAAAAATTTAAAAAAGGAAGTGTTGCTTGGGAAAATTGAAGCCAGTGTGTATCTCATAAGCCAGACACTTGCAGATTCTGAAGAAATATCGTGTTTGTAGGGTGTGCCTCTACAGGGTGTTTCAAAAAGCAATCAGGCAGGTCAGTGGCCTAAGCATTTTTCAGCTTTTCCTACTTCGTAGCACAAGAACCAAAGTTTAGGCAGTGCCTGTCAGGCCAGTTTGTTCTGAGCAGCAGACCTTGCTTTCCAGGGGTAAAAGCATCTAACTTGCAGGCAGTTTTAAAATCTGCTGCAAGCAGTTTGCTTTTATGAGTTTTATCTATAAGAGTAACTCCAGAGTTGGAACTTGCAAGTTTATGGGTCAAATTAATTCCCTAATTCCAATCAGGGGACAGGTTGTTTGTTGAAGAAAAACTTAAAACAATAACTTTATGGCTCTTATTTCTACAGTGTGCTTCTGCAGGGAAAACACAGGGATCCAAAAAAGACCAGTTCAAAAGACATCAAAAGATGAATCTCTGTATGAGGGGCTTTTGAAAGCTTCAAAATTTTTCAAATATTGCAATTTCCACTGTGGTCTGAGATTTTCTCTGAAATTTCTGCCATTGATTTCTAATTTAAGTGTTGATGTCTTTATTCTAAACCATGTATAGACACTGATTGTATAAAAATGCCTTAATTTTTAATATTTGTCTAAACAGTTTTCACAATGCCATTTGATATTTGACTACTGACTATAAGATGCTGCATAGCCTAAAGGATTTCTGAAAGCTTTGAGAATTTTTTCCTGCTACTTATAATAACTTTCTTGTGTGCTATATTAGTTCATTGAGAAAATCTCCATTCTGGGGCCAAATATATTTTTATTATAAAAAATAAAATATATAAACATATAATATACTATATATATTAAAATATATTATTTCCATCTGTAAGTATTTTTCAGCTGCATTTTTTTCTGATATGTGTAGTGTTAAATACCTTAAATAAAAATCTTGGTGAAGTAAAAGAATAGGTTTGAGTTCATATATATTCAAAGATTACACTTGCTGAATGCAATCTAGAAATGTTAATAAAAGGCATCATCTTCTCATTCTTTAATGGAGGAAAGCACTTTTGTTCTCAGTTAAAGGCACATCACCTGTTTCATACTGCAATCCATCCTCTTTATTTGTAAACAGAAATCTACACACCAAATTTTTGACATGTGAGGTTAGATTTATCTTTCCTACCTTTTAGTACCTTTTCTACCTCCACCAGAGATGTCAACACCCTAAACTCTTAAGGCTGGAGTCCCTTTCCCAGTCAGTAGGAAGCAGTAGGCATTTTAGCACATTTGGCCAAACAGGTAGATGAACTGCAGCCCAAAGTGCTTGTCTGCCTCTGATATCTAAATCTATGTGAAATAAAGCTTTACTGCAATTTTTAAAAACCATAATATGCCTATTAGTATGGGCAGATAATTAAATTATTTGAAATCCACCCCAGTGTTCAAGTTGAGCATGAGGGTCAGGATGAGAATTAGCAGGTTTGGACATTGGATTTTGAGAAGCTCAAGAGCAACATTCTCAGAAGGTAGAAGACAGAGGATAAATCTGATTCCAAGTTTGTTTTTTTTTTCTGCAGTATTTTGTGGCTGTAAGTTTGCTTTTCCACATATTGAGTCTGGAGTCCACAGTGCCTAAAAAACAATATTATAAGGGTTGCTAACATGTTGTTTTTTTAAAAAAATGTTTAGTATTCTCAAGGCCTTTTATTTCAGATAAAAACAATCCCTTTCATTTTCGTTGTGTTTCTGCTTGCATAAAAGTTTGGAATAGAGGAAAATCATGAATGGAAAGATAAATTAGCATGGTGGCTCATAATTCTTTATTGCACCTGCTCATACTTCCTAACCCACTGCAATCCTCACCTTTTGTGCGAAGATTCCAGCACTGATAATGAAGAGCTTCCCTTGAAGCTGATGGAATTTTGTGTGTAGGAGGATGCAGATAACACAGGCCTCCCTTCACCTGGGTGACAATTTTTCTGATCCCAGAATGGCTGAATTTCCCTGAGCCCAGCGGTGTTTTGCACTGAGTAGTCTGGTGGCTTTCCATGGCCCCTGGCTAACCCTGCCTGCCACTTTGTTCAAGGTGCAGGTGACAGGAATAAAACCAGCACATGGTGTCGTTGCCAGGGACCCTTAAAATTTCTCTCATCCTTGAAATGCATGGATGCACAAAGCAACACTAAGCAGTATGAAAATTACCTTCTTTTTTCTCCCCTCTTTCTTTCTCTTTTGGTGTGCAATCTTCTCTTTACGGGGGTTTGAAAAGGAAATCCTGAATCTGTTCTTTAACATATAATTTTGGTATCTAAAAACAGCACTTGGGATTAGCAGGCTTGTCAGAAAAACAAGAATTTAGATGTTCAAAAAAACTCAACAATCCACCCCCAGCTTTTCAACTGTGTCAGGCATTATTGGCTGTACACAGCTGCTGTAAGATGAAGAGAGGGGAAATGCTCTGAAAAGCAAGGTGTTATTTTAAGGACATGATGAAAATAATGGAATCACCCAATCTGCTTTGTACAAAGTGGTTTACATGTTCTGCAAAGAGATGAAAATTCATGCTGATCTCATATTTGGGCAAGTGTTAATTACAGACTCACTGACAAGATCAAGCCTCTCAGAACTAGTTCCTTTCTTTTGGTTTTCTCTAAAAGCCAAAGAAACTATGACTTGATTCAACCTCTTCTTCCTCTCCTATCTGCACACAGATACCAGTCTGCTTTGTAAATCAGGAATGAAATGAGATACAGCCATCTGACACTAATAAATTATTTTTATGAAGGCATGGAGACTGTAATCATTATTCCTGACAGTAGATAAAAAGTTGTCTTCTTCCCAATTCCATTCTTTCCAAAGTGTTTCTCTCTGCCCATATTTGCTATTTATGGCAGATGCAATTATCGGGTCAGGATTTTTTCTGTTCTCATGGTCTGCTTTCTGTTTGACTTCTGTCTGCTTTTAGATTGTATGGAGCTATAAACAAAAGATTAAGTTGTTATAATTTAAAATGTTTTATCATGGTGTATAGATTTATTTCAAGTGCTTTGATTGTGAGTGCCTAATAACGCCCTTTATTAATGCTGGCAGGTTTTTTAGTACCTGCTGATAATGAAAGCTTAATTTTAAGACTTCTAAAGAAAAATAACCTGCATAATAACAAATTGCAAAATTGACTTCTAGGTTTTGACAAAGTCTGAATTATTACTTTAATTTTGCAAACAGAATTTTCTCTTTGTTCTGCTTCTCCTCCTCCTTTTGGTGTTAACAGTAGAAGATTTGTATCATTTTCCATTGAGCTTTCAGGTTCCCCAGAAGATCATCCTTGGTCTCCCTCAGCCCCAGTCAGTTCAGATACCTCCATCCCCCAGTTCAGGTTCATCCACCAACCACAGGTTATCTCCTTACTGCAGAGCATCTCCTGGAATCCCCTCAATGACAAATTATCTTCATGTACATGTATCCATCAGCCCAGGCTCAAAAACGATAAATTATTCTTTTACATCTCCTAAACTTCTCATTTCCTTTGTGGGAACTATTTTTTAAAACCTCCTACCTTATTGGTTTGTCTCATGTACGACACCACTCCCTGTTGTTTTCTTTTTTTCTTCATATCTAGGCGTACATCTGGATATAGGTGCACATAAAGATACACAAACATTAACTGGAATGTTGGGGAGAATCAGGGGAATAGCAAGAAAAAGGGCACTAGCTTCTGAACTGTATTTAAGTTTCAAAACAAAACACCCTGGAGCTGAAATTCAGTACATATATAATAATTGAAAGCTCTATTTTCCTACACTGTGCGTGCCTTTGGTTGCATTTGCAGTGTGAGGCCTGCTCAGAAATTCAAGGCACAGAGTTCATCCTTTCTTCCTCCCTCTTTCAATGAGCAGGAGCTCACTGAAATAATATTATGAACATAGTCAGAAAGCAGAGCCTTCTATGACCACTCAACTCAAAACTTAGGTGCTTTCATATATAAAAAGAAAATATTTTATTAGATGAGTGTCTTTTATTAGATTTCAAGTATGAGTGTTTGCCAAGCACCAAGCAGAGCTTCCTAGAGAATCTGGCACTCCCTTTTGTCGCCGTGCTGTGATACAAGCTCCAGTGTGACCCATCACTCTGTACCACAGAACATAGCATTCAGGGAATGGTTCAGCTAATGAATGACAGATTGTGGGAAGAGTGGAGCACTGGAATACCCAGGAAAGTGGGGATTCCTACTGCAGGCCTGTACCGGGTGAGGTGATACTGAGGTGAGCAAATTAAATCTCTACAGGCAGCACTAATTATATCACATCCCTGATTTCTCTGCAATCCCCACTGTTCCTGTTTGCATGTCATGCCTGTGATACCAGGTGGGAATTCACAGGGATGTCTGCCTCTGTGAGGTACCACACCATGCAGCTGGGCAGCAGCAGTGCCTCTCATCTCTGCTCAAGTACTCTCGAGACAGCAGAAGGAAAATAAGATTACTGAGGAGGCTGTCCATAGTCCTCCAAGGGAAAATGTCCTTGTGAAATGTGCTCCTTGTGCTGAAATAGTGATGAGGAAGAGGTGGAGGAGGAGAAGGCAGAAGCTTCCCCAAGCCATGTACCACACACATCAGCCTCCTAGGTAGTCCCCAATAGTGTTGCTGTCGAATAGCTTTTTAGTGTTTATTTGTTTCATGTTAAGAGATAAAATATTGTTCTAAGTGTCTTAAATGTTGGTTATAACTTCTCATGTTTTTATTTTTATTTTAATGGAGTCTATGGGCTATTAATTAGCCCATAGACTATTATGCCTACTACTCTAGGAATAGTATCTAAATAAAATATTTATACTGACTCTTCACATGTGGTACAGAAACGTTGGTGATATGAATTAAAAAACTATACTACATAAAGAGCAGCAAAATCTAATATTTGAATCTTGCCTCCCAAAATTTCAAATTTGTCACTGAAACGTTTGGTTAAAATTTGAAATAAAAGCAGATGTTAATCTCTGTTATTTTACATATCATCTTTTTCTGTGATCTTTTTCCTCAGTTCTTTTTCTACTTATATTTTTATGAATTTGGGTAATGTAACAACTCTATGATACTGAAAATAATCATGTGCAGTTCAGCAGTAACAGGCCAGACTTATTTTCTTCTACAAGAAAAGAACGAGTGTACAAGTATTTAATATATTATTCACTCCAAAATTGAAAATTCCTTCCACTCCCTTTCCAAATAGCAAAAATAAATGGATGCTTGCAGTGTCTTGTTTACGAAAACAGGAAATATGCAAAACATGGAAGCAGCAAAATGAAATCATGTGGTTTGATATATTTCCATTTCATTTTTCTGCATGAAAATGCAAAATGCCTCCCCCTTCTGCCATAACCACTTATAGCTGATTTCCATCTGTTAAAAAAGTTGTGACATGTATATGGGAAGTCTGCAAGTTTCTGATGTCACGTTTTGATTAGTTCTTCATCTTTTGGAATTCATCTGTGTCTAATCTTCCCTGAGTATTATAGTGGTGCCAAATACTACCTTCCAATCCTACATATTTCAGCATTTATGTAGGAAGTAATAGTCAGTAAATTGCAGGCCTTTCTACTCCTTGGAAACATTTTGGGTTGTGCTCCCTTGAATATTAAAAGTTCTCCTTGTATCTGCAGTTTTGTTGAGCTAAGTGTGTGCCATTAGAGCACCATGAGATTAGAGGTGTATTTATATAAACTGCAGCAATACAGATACTTGTAGACATTTGTAAAATACAGTGGTACAAACAAATCTGATAAAATTTATAGTTTTAAGAAATCTGAGTTGGTATTGATCTTGGGAAACTATCAAATGCTGTGTTCCTTAATTTCTAGGATTGGAAGAAATTGCAGCATCCAACCACCGCCTTTGCATTTTGACTTCAAAGTTTGGAATTAAATTTCTGGGGGAATCTAAGCAAAGGCATGTGGTAACATAAAAAAGCCCTGCATTATAGACTTAGAAACTCTCCTGATAAAGAAGGATTAAAAAAAAAAAACTTTGAAAATAAGTCATGATAAAGGAAGTGTATAAAAGAAGGAAACTTATGGGCTTGGATATTGAAATATTTTATATTTTTATACTCTATATATTTATATACTCTTTCTTATCAGTGCACTTTATTATTCTTTAACACTTTGAGTATGATGGGTACATAGCAGCTATGCTCTGACAGGTTTGTTCATCATGGTTTATTTCACACTTTGTGAGCACCATTTGTTTTTCCTTCTATCCTGAGATGAAATTGCTGACATACAGTGCAAGTATTATTTCAGGACAGCGGCAGGTGAAGCCATCCCAAGCATTATCTGATGCTAAAAGCTAATCCTAAAGCAGGATTTCTGTCTGCTTACTTTTTATGTGGGCTTATTTTTTTTTTTGAAAGCTGCCAATGCTGGTGCAGTCTGGCTCAGAGAAAGTGTAAGTGTTGAGGACACTTTTATAAGTGCTATGGGATTATGTTAGGGACAGTGTAGACAAGGCAGCAGAGAAAGGTGCAGCCATCCCAACTTCACCCTCCCTTAGTTATGGACCAGCCCTCTCCTGGGAATCTCATTTCCAGCTCTGAATTTAATCTATTTATTATTTTGTGCTGTAGACATTACAGGACCTCAGCTGTATGGATAAGACTCCAGGCAAAGTCTTGTTCTAACTTTGGAAGTGTTTTTTACAGTTTGGAAATGGAGCATTTTATGACTGTTCTGAAAATTTTAGTACCATGAGCTATTCCAAATCCTATCAGATTTGAAAGCGGTTGGTATATTTGTTCTATTTTTATCCTTTTCTTTATTTTTCTTTCCAATGTTTTATTCTAGCATCTAAAATGTGTGCAACAACAAGAAAGGTGTTTGGTTATCTCTGTGAGTATATAAATCCTCAATGTAGGCAAGAACTACAAAAAAAGAGAAAGGAAATAAAGGTGATGCAGTTTAAATAATCTCAAGAAAAATGTTGTCATATTTGGGTGATTGGAGATAATCTATTACCTGACAAAAAAAAACAACAAATAAAAAAACCCCATAAAACTGTCCATACAGTTATTTAAAATTACTTTAAATGCAGCTATACTACTTCTGCCATCAGAACAGTTATTTTTCCTAAAATTCTTACCAGTGCAGCACTTCAAATAAAGAAATTCACTCTTGAATAAAAAGTATTGTAGGGGCATTTGTAGCATTTTTATGTTTGTATAAGTTTTCAGATTGGGAATTACTGCAGAAAGTTTTTGTGAGCTCTTTAGGGGGGCTTCCAGAGGTACATTTTGTGTGGCACTTATCTATTGCATGGCATAGAATGGATAACTGCATGGGGAGAAACCTGTAAGGGAGTTTGGGACATGAAGTAAACCACACAGTTGTGAATGCCACATTGGTCTTTCTATTTCTTGCAAGACAGCAAAAAAATAATTATCATAAAACCTCAAAATAGCTTCTCTATAAAGGACAAAAATCTTTAAGGCACGTTGCTATGTGTTTATCCTTGAAATGGATAAGAACTGTGGGGAAGGGAATCTTCACAGCAATCCTCAGTAACTTCCTGTTAATCAAACAGCCACAGGAGTGGTTTCAAGTGCAGAAGTTTCCTTCCTTGAAACATTTTTCCCTCTTGCTATTAATTCTGGTGCTGCAACAATTAAGTTTATTTCTGACAAGTATTGGTTTCAGAGCTGGAGTGCTGCAGACATGAGGAGAGTGTTAGGTATCAAATGTATCAAATGACTATTGAATGCTATCTGGGGAAATTTGGCAGAGCCTAAGAGGGATAATGAACTAAAGGGAATAATTTATTTTGGTAAGAGAATAAGTTAATTTTGTTTTTGTAATTCCCTCTCTTCTCATTCTGTTTCTTGTTTTGAAAGCATCTTATTGAAGTTATTTTCATTTTATTTTTACACTGAATTTTGTTCTCCTTGGCTGCAGCAGGGAACAGATCAGCAAAGTGAAATGTTTCTATTCATATTAGTTGGATTTGGGTTAGGATCTGTGCTTATTGTCAGTAAAGAATCCCACTAGGATGCACAAATGTCTATCCAAATTTAAATTATGTGACCCAGCATGTCTGTAATTTACTCCTATATCATCTTCAGGGGTGAATTTGTATGTGCACACCTTCCTGGAGATGTCAATATGTACTAATTCACCACTGGTATTTATTTGTTGACCATGCATGTTTTAGGATCTCCCAGCTGATGAATTTCTGCAAGCCTCCATCTCTGAACTGAGTAGATTTTATTACAAAGCTGCTTTTGCTTTTATTTATGTTACAGCTAGAAATGCAGCAGAGGTAGAACAATGTGCCTGGCATAAGTGACATCATACAAATGAGGGAAGGAGCCAAGATCATTCATGGAAGGTAGAAAGAACACGTAATAGAGAGAG
Organism: Parus major; assembly: GCF_001522545.3. Lineage (NCBI taxonomy): Eukaryota > Metazoa > Chordata > Aves > Passeriformes > Paridae > Parus > Parus major. Next base: position 103,894,888 of record NC_031768.1, read on the forward strand.
ATGTATAAAGTAAATTTCTCATATGGACAGCTTAATATACCTGCTTTATTTATTTTAAAGAATTCTAAGTCCCAGCTATAAAAAAAGAAATATTGTTTTACTCTGTTGACAAATTTTCATTAATTTTTCATGCAAACTGGCACAGAAGCTTCAGTTCAAGATAGCAGAGTCCTCATGCTCAGGAGTAACACAGAGCTAATTTTGGGATTCACACTGTCAGCATTGTATGGCTCCTTGTGGGCAGTGGCTGCAATGTGTGCTCAAGAGAATGGTCCTTGGTGAACCTTAGGATGTGCATCCTTCTCTTTGGTCCTTCAGGACTGTATATTGCAAATAAGTTACTTATTAAAAGTTTCTGGAGTATCAAAAGGATTTCTGCTGCAAACTTGTGAAAACCCCAAAATAAAGGTATTTATTTGGTTATAAAAGCAAATTAATGAAATGTTAGATGTGACAGTACACAAGGCACACAGAATTTACAAGTGTTCTAAAAAAGCCAAAAAATCTTGGACAGAAATTTACAGTAGAAAACTTAATATGAAAATTAAACTATCTTGTAATAACTGTATTTTAATTTTTAATAGATATTTTTTAATGCTTCAGGAATTGTGTAATTTTGCTTTAATATTGCATTCCAAGTTTAAAAGGTGATTTCAATTATGCTGATAATTTAGGAACATAGATGTATATTTGTGTCTTGAAGTCAGCAGTATCTAATGCTGATGAGAGTTATATCCAACAAAACCTGAACTAAAATCACTAAAAAAAGTATAACTCAAAATTTTTATATCAGAAAAAATGCATTGAAAACTCCATTATATAAAGGTTTTGTTCATCTATAACAAGTCAAATAGTTCCAGTTTTATTTTAAAAAGCTAAATTTTTAATGGAAATTGTCATAAATATGAAAATGTTCACCCCAGATTTATGATTTAATGAAATTAGGATTTGAGAGGAAATCCTGATTTTTCACCAAAAAATAATTAAAAACCTCATCATAACTTCCAAAACCAGCAGAGATACTCATTCTTTCTTAGCCATCAATATGGAAAATTTTAGAGGATGCAAATATTTATAAATCTTTAATGCATGCACCACATCAAAAGTTCTTAAGGTAAATTATTCCACCTTAGTCCTTATTCATGGTTTCTTCCAGTAGTATGGATTATTGCTTACTGCTCCTTAAAAGACTTATTCATTGTTTCAGCTGGGAAAAGTTCTTGGGGAGGCTTGGTCATTATTATTTTCTGAAGAATCATGTGAAAAAACTCTGTTGGTGTAAGAAGTTTAGTCATATTTACTTTGGCATTTTGCATGAAAGATGGATAAGAAATGTTCTAGTCTATCTCCAGTAATCCTACATTAATAGCTCCATGGGGAGTTAAATAACATTTCTGCCTGTATTTGATTTGTGCTAATTCCTGAAGGCTTATCAGTGTAGTACAGCATCATATAACTTCAAATCTCTGTATATTTTCCTTTTAGCTTTTAAAATACAAGATATTATCTTTTACCTCAGTTCAACCTACTGTTCCCAGTAGAAAAGTCTACTAGTGATTTAAATTTTAGAAGCTTATCATCTTGCTGAGTCCTTCCTATCAGCAGCCATTTGGCTGCTCTGTACCCAGGAAAGTTAAAGCAAAGCAGCAGCACAGAACAGATCAGGTGTGACCTTAAAATACCTCTGCTCAACCAGTATTTCTGTTTGGAGCTCTGCTTTGATCAGTAAATCAGTCTTCTAGGTGAGCTGTGTTTTCTACATATGTATGTCTTTATCAAACCCTGTGTTATTTTGATTTTATTTCCTTTCAAGTTTTAGGTGAGCATTTTAAATTTTGGTGTGTTTGAAGTTAAGCACTTAAATCCTTGTTCAGGGATATGTGAGTTGATTCCATTCCTGAGCACCTGAGGACTTGCAGCTATTTACTGCATTTGAAAGGGATTTTTCAGTCTGAAATACCAGCTCATTTTTTATGACTAAAAATACAAATAATCACCTACATTTAGGTAGCTGAATTTGCACAGCTGATCTTTTCTAGACTTGTAGGAGATGAGAGTTACTCTAGAGGTAAAAACTCCTCAAATGTGGTATGTACATGGAAGCCCAAACATGAATGATGATTCCTCTATACATTTTTCCTAATAGTGACAATTTATTGACACAGGTGTACACTGAACACTGTTTTATAGGTGGGGATTGGAGGGGCACAGCATTGAAGATCCAATTTTGACAGAACTCTGTACTGCTAACAATCAAAAACACTAGTTAAATCTGTAATTAGCCCTTAAGAGATTTGGTCAAAGCTATGTGGGAATTCTCTGTGCCATCTCCCAAACTCATGCTGGACCCAGTTTCTTTCTCTCACTAACGCAATAAAGAAATCAGAACTGCCCCCTCCTACAATACACTTTAGTAAGTTCATGGCTATGGCCAAATCCACAAGCTTTTGTGGACCTGCTGTTGGAGCCATGCAGAGGGAGCTGTTGCTGCCACATCTTTTATACTGGGAGAAAAACCCAGTTCATGTCAAAAGCAGAAGAGTGCAAAATCCTGCACCAAATCTAAGATGGTGTTACTCCAATTTAACCAATCCTCATTGAAAAAGAAAATTCTTTTCCCTTGTCAAAACACTGAAAAAATAAGAACTTTGCTTTTGAAGTAAACTAAACTTCAGTGCCTAATGTAAGAATCATTAAAAAGCTAATTTTGAGGACCAGTTTTATCCAAGGCCTTTTTGTTTTGGTCTTTCGCCTTTAATTTTAAACACATAAAATAATTATAGATTATTGATGTTTGGTTAATTGCTGATGTTTTGTGAATATTTTCTTAGCTTTCTGCTATTTACTTCAGTAGGCAGGCACAACTTCGTTCTTCACTTTTGACAAAGAAAGTCTTTTAGTGATGGAAAAGTTGCTCTGTGAAACCCTGTCCCTCTGTGTTGTGGTGCACACCCCATCATGCTTAAAAATTTATCGTGGTTTGGACACCACTTCTGTGAAATCCATACATGAAAACATTGATAGCATAATGCTTTTTCTGCTTTTGTGAAATCTTACACCACCTAAGTACATAATTTAAATATATATAATATATATAAATATATATAATTTAAAATTTAATTCATTACATATAAATTACTACTACTACTAATTGGGATTTAAATTGAAAATCTGATATAAAAAAAATAATTTTGTAGGGTTTTTCCTCTCTTTTTTGTTTGTGAGTCCAGGCATTTGCTGAGTTAATGATGTTTTTGTTATTTGTCATTATATTCACTCTGGAAAAGCATAGTGCTTGAAATCTAAGTTGTTGGAGGAAACAAAGGGTAGGAATTAGCTGAGTACATTTGTTATAATGAGAGCTAGCCACATTTGCTGAAATAATGATTCCAGACAGAAAATACCAGGAAAGAACATTCCAGCATAGGAACATTGCTAACATAGAGGTATCGTAAATGAGAATATCTTATCCCTAAACTATGTTTCATATACACTCTGTAAACTTTGTGAATGGATAAAATGATTTTTCAGACCTTGAAGTATTTTTTCCTTTGGGCTGTTGATAGAAGAGGCAGGGATTTAAACTTACATTTCATGGTAGTATTGACCAGAGCAGACTTGGCAGATTCAAACACGTGATGAGCCAGTCGAGGCTGAATGGCAGATGAGCACCAGTTTTAAGATGCAGAACGCCACTGAATTGTCTGTAAAGTGGTTAAAATGGATTTTTCATAAATCCATGTACATGGATACACTCTTTTTAGTGCATGCAGCCCTACATTCAGATGCATTCAAGAGGAATATATTCAAAGTAAAAAGTGTTTTCCGTTTTCCCAGTCAAGACTGTTAAAGTCGGGTAAAATAAAGTAAAAAAAGGGCTAATAAAACATAGAAGAGCAAAATAAAACACCCCACCCCCCAGCTCAGCAGAAACCTCCCTATTTTGCTTTCTGGAAAGCTACCTGATCAGTACACAGTACTTTGTTTGCTACTCAGGAAATTGGTATCTGCTCCCTGATTTACAGGGAGTGCGTTAAACCCTGCACAGCCCGGGGAAAACCGCACGTGCAAATCCTCAGGGAGCATCACGATGGCAGAATATACTTCCAGACTGAAAGGACTGAAAAGGCAAGCAAATATAAAGTGTATGATATATAATTGATGAAGAAGAAATCTCTAAATGTAAGAGTTTCGTTCAATCATAATAAAGTAGTTGAGGGTGTGCAGACACTCTAATTAAAGATACATGTACTCCATTCAGCAGACCAATATTTATTCTTCAGTCCAAGGCAGCAAGCATAAATTTTATATTTTTGCCTAAAAGCAAGAAATTTATTTTAATCTTACAAATGTTAAAAAAGAAAAAAAAAAGCGCTGACCAGATTCCTGACTAGGGCTTTTTTCACCTTTGTAACATATGAAAGTTTCTACAAGATTTGGAACAATTTTTCCAATTATAAATAGATTGCATCAATCACTTGGAAGATCTTGAAAGAAAGTTGCAAGATGCAGAACAGAGAAGGGTGGTAGCTGCAGGATACGTGCAAAGCATGTAAACCTTCACAAAAAAAAGAAGGATAATTGTTCTTCCCTGAGGTATTCTGGAATTTGTTGAGAGTACGTTGTGACAAAAATTGCAATGCACCCTCTTGAATCCGTAGTATCTGGGAGAGTTGTTTTTTTTTGCAAACTTTTCTGTTGGATTAGAGCTGCAAGGTCTGAGAGGAAGGGGCTGTGCAGAGAATGTGCTGCTATAAAATGGGTGTGGGGCTGAAGCAAGGCTGCCATGTGTGTGATGTCCAAATGATGCTCTACAGATGCCTATGCTTAGCCAACTAAAGCTGGATTTCCTGCTTGTTCTCATACAGAGAGGTGTGGGGTGAGGTTTTTTGAATTCCACCTGCAGGGTGAAAAACAGTTTGAAGAGCCCTTTCAGCCCAGCAGTGCAAGGAACCTCTCTATGATCCCTGGGTTTCTCAGGCTCAGCTTGATGGAGATGGGAAGAGAAGGAATGAGACATAAGAGAGATGGTAGAGAATATTCAGGTTTTGTACTCCTTGCTCTGGTAAGGTCTGCTGCAGTTTGGGAGGCTGTTGGAGGACCAGAGAGTTTCTTGCAAAATGTGTGATCTTTTCAGAGAGACAGGATTTATTTAATAACTTTATGTTTAGGTTTCTGATGTGTGTGATGTGACTGCATGGGAAAAGATCCTTTTTATAATGCACTATGTTTGTTCATAACAGAGCTCGTTCTGCCTAAGGTAAAAACTATTTCTTCAGTGGGTGCCCTCATTAAAGTTTTCAGACTGATGAACAAAGTGCTTAGCACTCCCAAGAGTAAGAACAGTAGTGTCTGAGGCTCTTCTGTAGCACAAACTCCTCAAGTATTTAGAATAAATTGCTGTAGATAGATGTGTTGCATAATGGTGCTTGGTAATGTGCAACTTTCCTGATGAATGTGGGATTAAACGAAACAAATTCAGAACTTTTCCAAAGAGAATTTAGTGAAGGATGGTGGATGTTAATTTTGTTGGAAACCAGAGAGATATTCCAAGTTTTGAATATGAAGTGTGTGATGTCTGTGTACCTCCACACTGCATGGGCCTGGAGTGGAGTTTCTTCTCTATTTTACCTCATGATATTGCTGATTTCTTGCCAGGTTAACATGGCACCTACACCTGTGCCCATGAGATGGCAGAAATAGAGGTTAATTGGAATGCTAAGGATTCTTCTCTCTCAAGCTGATTACCAACCATTTATTGTCAATCAGTATTTTTCTTCACTTGCTACATTTATTTCTCATCAGAGGAAGGTCTATGCAAACACAAAAGCTGCTCTGTTTTTTTGCCATTGTAACATGAAACATATTATTCCATCACATATAAAATGACATTTCATCCACTAAAACATTATTTCTGTGTTTAAACTATTTGCAACTATCCAACTAAAGGGGTCTTGGCTCCTGCAAAAAATACACCTAAATGGGTGCAGTGAAGTCAGTAAATGTAACTTGGGTGTTTCTGTGGATAATAAATATGGTTGTGACCACAATGACTTCATTCATTTCTAGGCTATAACCAAAGCTGGAATTTCCAAGTTAGGATCATGATCCTTTGGAACTTGGTTAATTGTGTTAGCAAGAGGGAAGTTTTGCTGTCCTCTGTAGAAAGCAGCAGCAATGAGACCTGATAAAACCTCTATGATAAAAGATGTAAATTCTTACTAGCTTTGGGGTAAAGAGGTGGGGATTGTTTTTTCAATCATGACATTTCCATTGTCTTTTTTTCTAAGTTTCATTCAACTAGCAAACACAATGATTAACTGGGCATGTATCAAATAGTTAGCTTTCAATGACATTTTCTTCCAACAGTGATAAAAGTGGGTATTTTTGTGCTTAGAAATGGATATTAATATTACCACAGAAAGATTGTATCACAGGCAACACTTACTCGTTTAAGGTAATTTTTATTGCTGTGATGTTTTAAACTATCTGTGCCACACATCCAGTGTAGTTGCTTTTGCTTCTTTATTCTATGTTACTGGAGATAAAATATAAGCCAATATATCTTTGTTTTTCTTTGTATTAATCTTATTTACCAAAGTAATAAATTATTTTTTAAGTCCAGGCAGTTTCTGATTTGAAGGCTCTGAAGACATGTACAAATAGAAATGTTAAAACATCTTTTCAGAGGGAAGCCTGGTCATTAATCTCTTCTTGCTTTCATCTCTGTCACTATATATTTGTATTAAAATCTATGTACTTAGACCGTATCAGGAGACTAAGAAAGTGCATACAAAATCTACTCTCATTTTGCATGGGTTTAAAGGTTGAAATAAATTGTCCCTTATGTTTCAAATTGTTCTTTGTCTAAAGGATGCCTAGTGACACTTGAGTTTTTGTGGTACTGCTCTTCTTTTGTAGCAAATACTTCATTGCACAGAGTGGCCGCTGCCTGGAAAGGCCACCTGCTTACTTTGGATCCTGGCACCTCAGGGGAGAGCTTGTCTGTCTGGAGGGAGGATGGTCAGTGGTCTAGAAAATGGCTAAGATGGACCACCACATTCCATCTGATTACCAGAGAAACAAGCTAATTACCCACACACATCTGTGCACACTCAGCCATTGTGCAGCTGTGAAGATTCCAGGCCGTTTGCCTTGGGATTCTTCTCTCAAGCTCAGCAACCAGTGAAACTGGTCTTTAGACGAGCTAAAAGCAGTATAAAGATTTCTATGTTCTCTAAGTAGGCTTTCCAGGGGATTTATTCTATCTGTTGAATGCAAAAGGTTGGATAAATTTTAAAATCCCTAGCATGCTGAAATAATTACCTATAACCTTGCTTTTCTTTGCTCGCTTTTATTCAGTTTTGAGGGACGGTGCATATGAGATGCTTTGTTAAAATTCTGGTGATTTAGGCTGCTTTCATTTCCCTTTCCAGTGGATGACAAACCCACTGCTCCCCGTGCTGGTGTCCATGCACATCCTTTGTAAGATTAGTAAGAGATGCAATAAATTGGGAGGTGGGAGGGGAGCTACATTTTCCAACCATGCAAAAGCTTTCCTTTCACCAGAGACAAGGTTAAAGTTTCCTGTGTTTAGGCCCCTTTCAGTATCCCTGGCAGATCTAAGAGCTTGTTTTTTCTAACTCAGCAATTTGGTATCTAGCTTAAGTAGGTCAAAGTGGGGAAACGCCAGACTGAGTCGAAGGTGGGCAAACTCTGCTTTCATTCACTATCGACTGAGAGTGACATGAACCATTCCTAATTTGTTTAGACCGATAACATGGTGAGGCAGATTATGTTCCAGAAGTGATTTCTGCACACTTTGGTTTTTAATGGACTAGACTGTGCTTCATCTGAGAGACACATTGTATTGAGCATGAGGTGGAAATTAATCGCCCCAGTTCTACACAACCTTCTGCAGCTGCATTCCATTTAGAAGTGCTAATGATTGAAATTTGCCAAGATGGTGAGCTCAGCATTGCTCTTATCTATAGTTTCATTAGAAAGACTTAAAAATGACAGCACTGTCATTAAATGTTGTGGGTTTTCTTTTTTTTTTTTTTTAAATCTGCATATATTTAGGCATAATTTGCAAGAATATCCGTTGCATTAATAATGCAAATCCTAATTACTTGTTAGAAAATTGATGTTACCCCTCCAAGCTACATTATTGCACAGGCTTTCTCCAGAGTAAGATTATTTGGATAACAGTCTCCTGAGGATCTCAGGTTTTGTGTTGTGTCAAATTTTTTGCAGCTCTGTGGCTTACAAGCTCATTTTTTTTGCACAGCAAGGGTGAATAATAATCCTGACTGGCTTATTAGTAACCCTGTTTAGACACCTGTACAAATCTTATTGTTTGGAAGAGTGATTGAGTTTATGTGTATTTATGAGGTTGAAAATACATTTCTTAACTATTATACATTGATGATCATTTCAGTCTCCCTCTCCTTTTCTCATTAAAAGTATAAAAAACATGCCTGCATATAAATTAACAGAGCATAAGAACCATGAAAACCTTGCTGGTATTTTTAGAATTTTTCACTCTGAATTTTCTTCCAGCATTCTCAATTCAAAAGCATAAAAAACCTGTGAGAAATGCCAGTGTTAACTGTGTTCTGACTTTATTAATGCCTCTTTGTGATGTGCTTAGCACAAAATTATCGTGGTGCTTCAGCTAGTAGTCTAAAAAATCCTTCATAGTGAAAGTGCAGTGGTAAACTTCTTGGAAATAAAGCTTATCCATGTTTTTGAGTCACTGGGCCTGTCAACCTTCAATCCTTTTGTTCTTAAAAGCTGAGGCATTCTCCAACTTCCATTACTCCAAAGTGCATATGACACTATAAAGTGATTTAGATGTTTGAAAACAACAGAAAAATTATCTCTTTTTAGGATATCATTAGAGTCCATATCCATTAGCAGAATTTCACACAGTTCTTGGTTAGCAAAGTGGCCTTTAGTGGTGCCATGAGTATACAGTCAGGAATGTTTTGCTGCAGACTGGAAATGGACCTCTCAGGGCTGGGAAGGTGTGTCAGCTTGGTGAAGAATTTCTGACTAATTCTGAAAAATGCTTTCTGTCAGGAAATACCACACAGTATCCCTAAAGACCAGAATGGAAGCAAACCTGAGTTGGTTGAGGTTCCTGTCAGAGCAGACCATGTTCCTACCAGCTCCATGGACTTACTCTTGAGCACTTGATAACATAGTTCACTTCATGTTCTCTTCAAAATTTTCTGTTTAAAAACCAACCAGTCAACAAAACAACAACAAAACCCAAAAAAAATTCAACCAAGGTTTTTGTTTATCTCAGTCATAATTCCAAATATCTTGTTAAACATAATTTAAAAATAAAAACTATTTTAGAGTATTTCTGTAATCCAATTATTCATGACTGAGATTTGTATTTCAGACTATTGCTAATTTCTAATGGAATGTAGTATGTTTATTATGTCCTGCTCATAGGTTAATGAAACTAAGAATGATGTTTTTTCCATGGAAACCAATTTGTTAAGTTTACAGTTATTTTTCTTTTAATATCTACAAATATGCATAATATTAATTTTCATGCAATGACTCTTCTCATCAAATATGTTTTATGATCATTACAACTACCTCCAAAGGAATAGGTAGCTGTTATCTGCCTATTACAAAAATCTAGAAAAATAAAGTAAATTTTTTATACTTTCAGAAAAAACGTGCAGTGTGTGTACAAGAAGCTACTAATCTTCTTTATATATGCACAGAGGAACTGCAGGAGCTTTACCTAAATTTTTGTACATCCTTTCATGCTGTCAGTGGTTGTGGTGCTTTATTGAGCTGGGACAGGGAGACAGAATGTTTGGCCTGTGGTCAAAAGGAAGGATACTCACGTCAATCTTTCCTGTCCTCAGCTGCTCCGACTTCCCTTGGGATTGACAACGCAGGAATTTTATTCCTTGTTTTCTTGGTAGCAGCACTTCCCTGTGCATGGAGCTGCTGGAGCTCAGAGAAAAGATGGTTTCCAGTACAGTGCTCTGTATTTCTTACAGCAAAAACAAGGGGCAGCTTCAGGTGACAGAATGAAATGCCAACAATAATTTAAATTAGGCTTTTGGAAGGAGGTCTTTATGCTTCAAAGTTCACAGGCAACATAATTAGTGCAAAACTGAGCTGGGTCAAAATTCAATGCAAATGCAAAAAGAGAAATTTTATGATTTGCTGATAAAGCGAAATAAAGTAGAAACAAACGAGCTCTGTTTGAGAAATTCCGCTTTAAAGTAGTTGTAAATATCTGCAGTTTATTTTTGGTGTGATGAAAACTTTTCTCCCATTTGTCTGTCTCATCTTTAAAAGCACCAGACACATTATATCATTGCACTGAGGTAATATGAGATAATCATGGTTTTCCTAGTAGTGATTTAATGAAACTTTCTCTGGCAAAATGTCAAATATCCATTTAACATGAACTACTGAAATATGTAAAGCTTAGAAATCTAAAACTACAAAGAATTCTTATTAGGAGAATATTGATTTAACTTAATCCAGTTTAATTCCTTTGTAATGTTTCAAAACCTAAAAGTGATGAGTTTAGAAGACTGCACATTATTTCTAAGTAGTAAAATTGTCAATTTTTTTAAGGTAGAAATACTAATGTCGTTCACTATTCATGACCTTAAGATTCTGTTTTACTGTGCTGTGTTTATAAGGCTTTTATTTTACTTTTAATGCTATAGATTTTTGGAGTGCAGGAGTATATTATGACAGAATTTATTTTTCCAAGGCATTGAAAGGAAATTACATGGTAACAAGCTGTTTAGCACTGTTATAGTCAGGGATCTAATAGTGACAGAAATGATGTGACTGGATGACGAAACCATTCTAAATAAAATTATGCCTCAACTTCTCTGCAGACAGTGTGCAAAGACACTGCTTTTGAAGGTTTGAATTTGGACTTAGTCAGGAATGGTCTGTTTTAATATCCTTGGATGGGTTTTACTGGGGTCACAATCAGCACTCGGAATTTCCATTTGTCTTTTATGTGGAGAGGCCAGCAATTAATACATTAATAAGTAAATGCTGACAAATACACATAATTACTTCACATCTGATTAGAGATGGGGAGGAGGGGTTTGAAGTCTGATGTATTTTTTGGTTGCATATCACAGACTTTGTTGTGTTTGTTTTACTAATCATGGAAATTCACACTCAGATGAGCAGATGGAGTGCCACTGGGTAGGAAAAAGTATCCTCAAACAGCAATGGGAAACTGTGTCTTGAAGTATCTGTTCTTTTACTGATCAAACCTGTGTCATTCAGATGTAAGGTGCTTTTCTTATTTTTTTAATTTTAAAATTTGTGACTATGGAAAGTGAAGGGATTAGATTATTTTAATAGTGTTTATGGTATATTGGAAATCTCTACACAACTGGGGGGGACCCAGTAAAAACCTTCAATTTTGGTATGTTGGGATAGTTTGGTATATTAGGTATATTGTGTATAGGGGTTATTCAGTGCCTAAAAATAGAAATTTGAATCCAGCTCTATTTAGATGGCTTTGGAAAATTCTATCAGTTGAGAATGTGAAGTGAAATTTAGCTTTACAAAAGTGTTGAGCCTTTTGGTTTAATTCCTTCCACTTGTGTTTGAGCAGGGCTCCAGATCTGTGTCTGGGAGGGTTCTGGCTGGGCAGCAAACCTGGTTATCTCAGCCCTCTGCAGATGAGCAGAAACACTTGTTCATCCCCTGCAGGAGCTGCGGAATGAGCAGCCAGCCTCTCCCAAAATGGGCTCCCAAACAAGCCCAGCTGCCTGCAGTGCTGAGCTCCATTCAAAAATGTGCTCAAGCAAATTCTATGGAGATCTGGGGCTGTGTGGGGACATCTCTGTAGCAGATGTGTCAGGGCCTCCGCAGCCCAGAACTGCCATTTGCAGTTTGATATGGTGCCTTTTCAGCAGAGATTTTCTTGAGGGAGGACTTTGGTTTTAAATCAGTGCCTTTAGATCATCTGGAAGAAAATGGCAGTTTTCTACTCTTTTCTTTTTCTTCTTCTTTCTTCTTTTTTATTTTTTTATTTTTTTTTGAAAATAGATTTCATCCAAATACTATAATTCAACTTTTACATAGATGAATCTCTCTCTCTAGAGAAGACCTGAGGGCAGAAGAATTACCTACAGAAATCACTTTGAGGTCAAAGTCCTGGAACTACGGTTACCTTTTCCATAAGAGGTGAAAATATATAACCTCCCACTGGAAATCCTGATAGCCTGAGGAGGTATAGATAAATTAATTGCTCTGTAGTGGTATGCACAGGGCTTCACTCCTTACATTATGCCTCTGGTAGTCGAAGGCACCTTTTATTTTTGCAACTGGGGAGGACTTGGAAGAGCCAGAGTATGAATTTTTTTAAAGCCTGCCAGATGGCTGTGCTGGCAATAGCTTTTTCATGTTGCATAGGGGCATTAGCAACCCCTGTACCACAGCTCTGCATCAGGCCCTGCTCTTTCACTTAGATGTAAATAGATGAAAGAGTGTGTTATTCTTCCACTAAACCTCCTTCTCCTTTTTGTAGCCCATTCTCTGCTAAACCAGAATAGCTTGGCCAGGAGTCTGGGGGCAGAGACAAGAAGGAACAGAAAACAATAGCTGTACATCAAACCTCCCACATCTCTGCCCAGCTAAAACTGCATCAGTCATTCACTCTAATGGTGGTTGAAGGATCACATCATTTATACATAAAGTTTTGTCAGTGTGTGTGAAAGCCAGTAGATAAAATTGCATTAAAAATGGACTCACCCTGAAAAATATTAATCTTTTACTTACAGTTACATCCATAAAACTTATTCCAGCTAAAATCTGTGAAGAAGCTTTCAAAAAAAATTCCCCAAACTGAGTTTATTGCATCAGGCTAAATCTTAAACATCAAAACAATTAAAATGTTGACTGCAAGTAAAATGTACTGTGGCCAATAAAAATTTCTATGTATAGATCTCACTTGGAAGTGGTGAGTTCTCTCTAATAAATTACAAACCCTGTGGTTTATGTATTACATTTTCTTCTCCACTGATTTAAAATATATATAGCCCAGTGATTTCAATTAGTTTTATACTTCTTGCAAAGCTGAATTGGGCTAGAGTCTGGCTTGCCATTTATTTTTCTTTCATCCTACAGTAAACACCTCTGTTCAAAGATTGAAAAGCAATTGTACTTCATTTTATCTCTGATACAGGGGAGAAGTGAGGAAGCTGACAGAAATTGTAGAGTTTTTGGGACACAGGGCTTCCACCTTTGAGGTTTTTTGACTTTCTTCTGAACACTGTAGAGTAGGGGAGACCAGAAAACAAGTGATGCAGTGAGTTGGAGGGAAAAATAAAACAAATCCCAACTCCTCTTGTACTCAGCTTAGCACATCCCAGGTGATTGTCTTGAGGTGTTTAGTCACTCATCAGTTCTGTGCTTCCTGGTATGCCCAGTGAAAACATTTTGCTCTGTGCTCAGCTGCAGACTCTTTGTTTGGGAGACACTTGAAGGATGTTCTGCCTTATCCCCTGCAATTATCTTCTGAAATGCACCAAGTTTTTTTCCTCATCTGCTGCAGATATTTTAAAGCCGATTTCATTGCAGAGGATATCTTTCTTTCTTAAATCCTTTATGCTAAACCTTTTTTATGCTTGAGAAAGTAGTTTAGTTTGATATAAAATGTGTTCAGGCTTCCTGAACAGTTATTTTAGCAATTCACAGACTTTAAAGGGATAGCTGCACAGAAGGTATTTTGTTTTTCTTCCCTGTTTTGGGGAGACCTTCATCCCACTCACATTGTTCTGCAAGGTAATAGAAGTAATTTACAGGAAAACAAAACACAGTGATGTGAAGATGGGAGGAAGTGTCATAATACAGATTTGTGTATAAAATAAGAGCATCTCCTCTTCCAGTTTGATTTCAAATAGAACCACCTGCTGATAGCTCAGATTGTGTCCTAAATCACTTGGCTTTTTGTACATAAAAATGTCAAGGATGAATATATTCATCCTGCTATGTTCTTAAAATGTTTTATCAGTGAGAATAGTGGGGTTCTCAGAATTTGAAAAAGATTGTCTTAAAATTGTGATAGGGTCTAAAGATGTCTAATCTAAGTCAGGTGACTTTCAAGACTAAAGGGTGGTTGATACCAGCCTACAATTAGTAACACATTATTGACTTTTTTTAAATTTTGAAACATGCTAGTGGCATAATTTTTCAAGGTGTTTCATCCTGTACAACTGAAAGCCTTGTGCATTTTTTAAGCTGAAGAATAAGAAATATAGCTCTGTGTATTACAGAGAGCTGACAATGATAGATGTTGGTGTGGCACATGGAAAAAAAAAATTATTGGGAGCTTTTCTGAGTCACTGACTGCATCTCTGCTCAGTGACTGGCACCAGGTACATTTCCCATGAGAGGAAGGGGCTTGTGGTACTTTGAGCATTCACTTTTTGTCTGAGAGTTGGTAGCTAGTAATGCAGCCAGTGCTAATGCCAGCCTTGTGAGCTTTATTAGATGTAGGGATTATAATTTGGGGTTGTTTCCTGTTGCATTAAGCACCACATAAAAATGCTCTATGCCAACACTATTCAGTGAAGAGTGTGGCATACAGCATGCTCACATATGTTATGTGACATGTGCAAATTTCTCTTCTGAGTGATGGAGAGGAAGGCTGATCTTAAAAGAATTAATTCCCCACTTTCATGTTTGCCTGCTGAAAGTGGAAATGTGGGAAACAATACTGCAAGTGGTACTGGTGGCTCAGAATTTAGGAGGAAAGGGATGTTTTATACCTGGAATAAGTTTCTTTACAGGGAAATTAAACAACTCTTGGGAAAACTGGTGCAAATGCTGCAGCCCTGGAACTGTAGTAGACAAATCTTTTGTGGCACATGCTATGAGATTTGCTAGCTCCAGATCCTTACCAACTGATAGATTTCTTTAAGGGCCATAAAGACAATGTACATTTGCTGTTGTAGCCAAATGGGGCTCTGTCTCTACTCCCAGGCAACCTGTGACAAAGGTTCAAGCTGCAAAAGGGGAGGTTCAGGCTGGACATTGGGTGGTACTTTTTCACAGAAAAGTCTGCTAGACATTGAAATGGACGTCCCAGGGAAGTGGTAGAGTTACCATCCCTGGAGATGTTGAAGAAATAACTGGATGTAGAACTCAGTGCCCTGGTCTGGTTGGCAAGGTAGAGATCAGTCAAAGGTGGGACACTATGATCTCGCAGGTTTTCTCAAACCTCAGTGATTCTGCAATTCTGTGACTGTGATGGTGAGAGTGGAGCAGTTCAAGTGTCCTCTCCTCCTTCCTGAGAGTGTGAGCTGCTCTTGTGTCAGCCATCCGTGTGCTGCCTTGGCAGATGCACAGAGAACTGTGGCTAGGGCAGTGTGTTTGGGGAATATAAATATGGCCATGGCCTCTTCTTGTGGGCACTTACTGCAGGCTGCTTTCCCAAAAGAAAGAGCTGTGTGACACAGGTATTTGTCACTACAGACTATTTTTATATTCCTTTTTATTATATTCTATTTTCATGGTAGACTTTAGTAGCAGTATTTGATGGGCAGAAAGTAAAAAGGGCTGAATACTTTACCAAGATATAACAGCTTTGGAAATGTAGACATTTCTGTGGTTTTAGGTATAGGATTAACACATCATAGTTCTTACTGCTTGTGTTTCCAGGGTAAGGAGCAAGAATGACAAGCTCTGGCTCAATTTTGGCATTCTTGATTTCTAAATAACCTAAGGATTTACAAAGCTTCAGAGACAGGTAAGGTGGAGCATCTTTGCTAAGCAATGTAACTTCAACACAGGCTTTTTATCTGCATGAAGGATTTCACCAAGGGCTGGACAATTTTGTCTTCAAGCAGGAAAGATATAACAGAGTTGTAAAAAAAAAAAAAAAAATCTGTTGCAGGTAATGTCAGTATTTTTGGAGCTCACAGTCCCAGAATCACCACTGAATTGTAGTTATACTAGGGTACTGCTGAAAATACACCTCATCCTATTGTGTCAGCAAACATTTTTGGACACAGGAGTTTTCAAGGTCATCTGTGGGTAGTCATGAGCAATCATTACAACCATTCTCAACTGTGTTTGTTTGATAGCAAAGGAAATACAGGAAATAATTAGAAATCATATTTATTTCACTGTGTAGTGAAGTAAGGATATTAAATGGATATAATGATATAATTTAACAGTTTCATGGCAATTATCAGGAATTATTTTGTCTTTTGCTTTAACAATTAAATTAATGTGTTTCTTTTGGAGAAAGGGATGCTTTATTTCTCCCAAAAAGTATCTATCTGTGTTTGTCTATTGTGGTGGGAGTTATAGGAGCATAACTGAAATGCTCCAGTAGTTTTTTGCATAATTTGGTAGTATATAAATTATATATATGAGGGAATCCTGGGAAGCAGAGGCTTAATATGCATCATTAGACATCACTGTTTTTCTTGGTGAAAGTGAAGAAGTTTTGCCAGGGATTTTTCAGTATAATAATAGATAACTTTTGCTTGCTGTTATAGGAACAAACTTTTTAATCATATTGGTTACGTTTCTACTGAACAATAACAATAGAAGAAGAGACAAGTAGATTCCTTCAATAGATATGAATATTGTGGCTTGAAGCAACACAAGTGTCAATTTTATCTAATCCAGGGAAGTGGTGTACCTTTGCAAACAACTTCAGGGTGTCATGTAATGTTTTTTTAGAGATGGGCTTGTATACCTGAGGTGTTTGTGCAAATAATTTGACAATGAGCTTGCAGTGTTTTTACCCACTGCAGGACTTTATTTTAATCCTAAGTATTTTATTGCTACAGAAGGCAAACAAACCAGTGCACAAATATAAAGAACAGGCAATGAAATTAACTCCATTCTGCCTTGCATAGAGCTGCCCTTCAAGCAGGTTCCTTTCATGAGGTGATGCAGTGCTATGAATGTACACATCCTGGAAAGTATATTTGGTTTGTATTTGTTTTATAACCACAAGCCTTTGATACTTCATTGTAAGGCTGAAGTCTGCTATTCTCATCAAGTCACAGAACTATAGAATACCTCAAGTTGGAAGGGGCTTTTAAAGGTCATCTGGTCCAACTGTTCTGGATTGATCAAGGATATCTTCAACTAGATCAGGTTGCTCAGATCTCTGTCCAACTTGACCTTGAGGGTTACCAGGAATGGGGCATCTACCCCTTTTCCAGGAGCTTGTTCCAGTGTCTCACCACCCTCACAGAAAAGTGTCTTTCTAACATTTCACACAACCTCCCCTCTTTCAGTTTAAAGCCTTTTACACTTGTCCTATCTCTGCCAAAAGTCCTTCTCCAGCTTCCATGAAGGCTTCCTTCAGGTTCTGGGAGGCTGAAAGCAGTAGCTGGTGTGTTTTGTCTCTCTGTGAGTACATGAGAATGATGACCATCCCTTGCAGAGTCTGAGGTCCCAGCATTCCTGAAAATGGGGATAAACCTCGGGAGCATCCCTTGGGAATAACCAGGGAGTGCTGATATTTTGCTTTCACAAGTTGCTTAGCCTACTCCCACTTTCCCAGCTATAACACATATTTTTTAGCCATATGTTCTTCTTTTTTTTAAAAAAGCAGCTAGAGAAAGATTAGGGTCTGCAGTTATTTCTGTTAGGAAGGAAGATATGACAAGATGTGTGTTTGATGCCAGCATTTTATTTTTAAGAAGGTACAAATCTGTGATGAAGCCATCTTTGAATGGAGCAGGGGGGCTGCATTAAAGGGTAGGTTTCTGGCTTGTAGCCCTCTTGTTTTTTAAATAAAACCTCCTCAGAGTGCTGCCCTCTCCCTGATCACTTACTGGTGCTTCTAGCTCTGCATGAAGTCTCCCCAGGCACCTGAGGTGGTGCCAGCTCCAGGAGCAGCATGGCTTCTTCATGACACAGGCACACCCTCCAGCCTCTTGGCATTTCTTAGTAGCCTTCCAGACACTTCTGTTTGAAATTCCTCTCTAATTTCATTCATGTGGTCATTTTGCCTAATTGTCAGCTTTGTGCTGAAATCTTTCCCAGCCAATTGGTACAAATATTTTAACACTGTGAATTTTTTTAATATTGCCCTTTTTTACTTCCAGGAGCTGCAGGATGTGTTATGTTATTTGTCTACACAAATTAGTTCAGGTTTTTATGTTGTCTGGAGTTTACAACACTAAAATCTCCTGTAAAAAGAAAAAAAATAATTTTCTGTGTGCCACAAATCCAGAGACCAGCAATCCATGTTCTTTCCCTGTTATTTATTATTGAATGCCTTTGTATTTTTCCTCTGCACTTTAGATGCAACTCCTTTCTATGCAAAGTTAACCTAGCCTGGTTTATTCTTTGTAAGTGAGTTCATGCATGCCCTGGACCATCCTCTCTGCCTGCTCTCAGACATTCCTTGTCTGAGTCAGGCATTGCCAGGGTCATGCTTTGCTCCAGTGAAACTTCACCTGCTGCTGCCATCCTGCACTGTTGTCTCTGCTGCTCACAAGCAGGTTTTTTTGTGCAACTTTTTCAAATTCACGTTTAGCAGACCCTGTCCTTGTGCTCACCAACTCAAAGATACTTCACTTTCCTTCCCAGCTACGTTAAACTCCTCTAAGGTGAATGAGGAGGCTTCTAGCTCCAAATACAGATTGTTTTCTCTGTGTGACCTTTTTAGTATTTGAGGTTTACCAGATGTTTGTAATAATCTTTCTTCTCGATAAAGCTTTGTAGTTTCTCTAATGTTTCTACTGTTTATCAGCAATTCTCAATTATTAGCTTGCATTTTAATTATTTATTCTAATTATTTAATTATTTATATTTATGGCCAGATGATATAATTGCTGTCTGACATATAAGCAGAGATTTCAATAGCCAGTGAATTTTCACAAAATATCAAAGAACAAATCCAAGTCATGAGAGTCTGCATATCATTCATATTTCTCTTTTAAATTTGCATTAAAGTGGAGAGAAATGTCCATGAAGCTGTAGTAAATGAAGGCATTCTTTTAATGCAAAACAAATAAATTCTAAACAAGACTAATAGCTTTTATTTTCCAAACTAACTTGTGTGATTATCTTATAATAAAACTGTACTAAACTAAAATTAAAGACTAAATTAATTAATTAATTTAAACTAAATTAAAAGACTATATGAAACTTGGTGAAATACAATAACATGTTTATGTAGTGAAAATAAAAATAACTTTAAATAGTAGAAGAATGTTTCCTCTGAATGGTAATAACAAAGTGTCTACATATACTAAACATTTTTTAAATGCAGTGTGTTCCTTTCTGTCTGCTAAGCAGCTTTTAATAATTTCAAATAATTTGCTCTGTTCTCCAGCTACTTAAATTTTCAGTGGTTTTCTATGTGACACTTTTTTCAAAAGGATTTAGAAGTCCAAATAAATTATGTCAACTGGTTCTCTTTTATCCATTCTATCCATTAATATGCTTGTGGAGTATGACCCACTTTGAGAAGTCTATCAGATGAGAAAGAGTTACATAGTGGTATAATACAGACCAAGCTACTGTCTAAATGTATCTTCAAGCACCATAATGGAAAGTGGGACTCTTCAGATCACTGTAAATTAAATTGATTAATAATACATCATGATAAAATGAATTTTTCATGGTTTGGGAGCTAATGTTCTCAATTATTCAGCAATGCAAAATGTAGGAAACTTGCATATAAACAGCATGCAAGAGTTGATCCATGAAATCTTTATTTAGAATACAACGATTTTTTTTGTTTAATATGCTAGAACAATTTTACTAAAAATATCTTTTGTTTTCAGTGGCAAAAATTAAGTGAGAAATTAAACTGGCCGTGTATAGAGAGCAAAAGTATCCTGTCTATTACAGCAACAGTGCACACACTTTAATCATTGTATGGTCCAAATCTTCCCATTTTTCACTTCTTCAATGCTATGAAATAAAAAATTTTGTTCCACACAGTTAATATTGCAGTTTCTGGACAGCATTTGCAATGCTCATGTAAGAAGTTCTATTGTCTTTTGAAAATGTCTTTGTTAGAGAAATTTTTAGACCATTCAGTTTATAAACATTGATGTTGTTGATGTGTGTTTTCCAGGGCTCTGATTCCAACCCTGTGTGCTTAAACCTTGAAGTGTTTAAGTGGAACAGAATTTTGAGAATTCAGAAATTATCTTCAGAAAAAAATTATATCCAAAATGGATATTTTATGTTTAAGAGACTTCTTTTTTTGGTTGTTTTTAACACTTAACTTCAATTAGGATTAATTTTTTTTCCCAGATGTTCTGAATGTGACTAATTATATTGGAAAACAAGTTATTCCTAGTCCATATACTAAACTCAGCAGTAACTACATAATTTTGTAGTATCCCACCATGAAATATTAGCAGTATAAGCTCCTGTATTGTCCTTTTGGATATTGTTTATTGTCACTTTTCATCACTGAACACGTGTAAGGGCATTAATAATGCTGAGCATTTGTAACATCTGAGTGCTACAAAATATTCAGTATTTTTTTAATAGGACTTAGCCTGTAGAAATGAGAAATGGGAAACACTTGTGTGCTTGTCTAAATTATTTTTATATAACTCATGATCAGTTCCCCAGTGGGTATTTTTTAAGAATAAATTCCATGATCACCTCCTTTGTGGAATAAACTTTAACTTTGGTTGAAAGGTTAAAATGTAGTTTGATTGCAAACTCTGGTTATCTGGTGTCACTTTTAAGTGACTCAAGATTAGGGCCTCCACATATAGTAGCAATGATGGTTAACTTCTCTAAATTATTCTCTATTCAAACCTTGTATGAAGTAGAGGTTTTGATTCTCCTTCTCCACATTGCCAAATAAATTGTGTGGCTGAGTTTTCATGTGTAGTTAACCATCACTCCCTAGTGTGTATATATATATATATTTTATATCTTTATCTACCTATCTCTCTCTCTCTCTCTCTCTCTCTCTATATATATATATATATATATATTTATATCTCCCTAATCCCAGACACACATTCTCTGTGGCAATATCTTTGCACCAATGGAAAGTTCAGTTAAAGTCTGCCAAGCTGCTCACAGAGAGGTGTCCTGGCATTAAATAGTTTATTAAAAAAAAAACCAAAAAAACATCAGTGGAGGAATTGAAACAAAGGTGTTTTCTACAGGAATATTCCTCAGCATTAAAAAAGAAGAAATCCAGGTAGTTCTCCATTTTTCCTTCTCCCTTAAATCACTGCTCTCAAACTCATTAAGATGTTTCCTGTGCACTTTTGAGGTGTTTTGTCAACCAGAAACTATGATGTTCCCAGACACAGATCACAGTAATTGTCTAGAGGTTTTTGGTGCATAAGAATATGCTCTTTCCCCTCAAAGAGTGACTGAATTTTTTAGAATAACTGGACAAAAAAAGAACATAGTAACTGTGCTTGTGTTTTTCAGCATACAAATGCAGATAGATGATTGGGGTTTGAGAGAAATATGTCTTTCCTTGAAAATAAGAAGACAGAGAACTTATCCTACAAGACCCCTATTCAGTATCAAAGGTTGATGAACAAATTATTGCTAATGGCATCATCTCTACTTTAGTCAATTAGTTAATTTGTATCAAAAGAGCTCTATTGCATGTAAGTAACCACTATTATGAGCACAAGAGTATTATGGGTTGCATTTTTGGGTTTTCCATATCTTTCTGTATGTTTGGAAGGAATCACAGTAATTTCTGATATCTCTCTTTTTTCCTTTCAAGAATATTCACCACGGTCTGGGAAAAAAACCAATATTTCCCATGAGTAGGAGTGGGTTGCTTCCTGGAGAAACAAAGATGCATCCCTTTTTCAATGGTAGTTTCCTCTGAGCTGGTATCTGGTGTGGAGACTTAGGAACTCACCTGACTCAGTCACTGGGATCTCTCTTAGCAGACTTTCTGAATTGTAAAATATTTGTAGTTCATAATGAGATGTAAAACAATGTAGATTTGAGGGGTCGTATTTTTTATCTTCCCCTCAAATCTATTATAATAATGAAAGGAAACTGCTCCTCTTTTTCAGTGTACCTATTTCAGGAACAAATTGCAGATGTGTGGGTAGGTGGAGGCCCAGGTGTCTGGGCTGCTGTAGCCCCATTCCACACAGGAGTCTGTTCAGAAACAACATTTAAACCACAACACTGGGGACTCAAATCCAGACACCAGGTTGTTTTCAACCTTACTATCATCAATCCTTCTATCACGTTTTCCCATCAAATCATTCTCCCCTCAATATATTCCATTGCACTACTGTTACTAAAGCTGAATTTTGAGCCCAGATTTAGAATTGAGATTGCATGAGTGGGAACTAGCCACACTATTCACTGATATCTATTTATCTCGGGCAAGATCTTTTAGCTGCGCAACATTTGTCAAAGCTCTGTTGGCAATGTAATCTGGAGCAATCATTTCTCTTCTGTCACTGCAAATTCTGCCTGGGAAACTGTAAACCTAAAGAGGACTTCTTGGAGAGCCGTGCCGAGCGAAAACTGAAAGACTGGGAACTGCTGAATGTCAGCAAAGGTTATGCAGTCATTTCTCATGTCACTTTGACAGGCATGCCACTCGCACCAGAGCCAGGAGCAAGGGAGAACTGCGGGACGGCGATCCAAGGGTGCGCGGGAGGGACGGGAAATGGACCATTAATCAAGGGCACAATATGGGAAAGCTCCGTCTTTCAAAGTGGGGTGACCTTTAGGAAATATCTGGTTAAGCATTATGATTAATGGTCTGTGTTCATTTCTTAATCAGTTGCATTATTTACTGTGAATGTGGGTGAAAATAAATAAAAACATAGTTAAAAGAAGCAGCTTTTTAAAGACAACACTGGAGTGGTTCTGTTCAGTTGCTAGTTTTTAGTTAGATTTTGTACAATTAATATCCATGCTGCAGATCTTCAGAGAACACTTTTTGATGGTGCTGACAGGGACTGTGTACACAGCAAGATTATATTAAATTGCTCAAAGAGACACTGATACATATTACTGCCCTACTGATCCATGATGTTTTATTGTATGAAGTGTAAAATCACTGAACCTCAGGTTAAATATTCAGTGTGATTTGGGGTCTTTTAGTCATAGAAATCCTATTAAAGGAGAAAGAGATCATACAGCTAAACTGCTGTGAATGGAACTGAACAGTTACCTCTAGTGTCCTGTAATGATCTTAATAATGGAGAAGTCATTTTATATTCATTGTCGAGGCATTGATCATAATGGATTCATTCATTATTAATGTTGCTGTAGCACGGTGATGAAAGACCTGTTGCTAAGTGAGCATGAAGATTAGTTTTGCAGAGGAAATCTTGAGGTAGCTTGAGATCAATGATTATACCTACCATGGTAGCAGTATCACTGGAGAGGAAGTTAAAGGGATACCAGTGTTGGTTGACTCTTCAAGAAGCTCAAAGAAGAAGAAAAAAATTGCTAGGAGGAGATATTGAAGCCGTATCAATAATCTTAATTTCCTAGGCTCAAATGACAGCATCAAAAAGTGACACAGGTTGTTACCCATCATCCTCACTAGCTTGAAGATCACATGCTTCAAACAGAGTTCTGGTTACACAGAGCCTGCCAGCTGGGGGCAGCTAGGCCAGGAGATCTAAAAGGACTTGGGGGACAAAAAATGACCCCTGGACCAGTTCTGCAGTTGATAGCTACTGTGATGCAGAGAAGCTTTCTTTTTAATCCAGAGCACCATTGTTAATTGAAAGCTCTACCCATATATTCCAGCTGATTTTCCTGTATCCTAATAACTAATTCAATCTGTTTTCCAGGTATCTTTACTATATCTTCATAATTGTTCTTGCTTTTCTTTGTCATCCCCAATAGGCATGAAGAAATATTCAGTCATGCTACCTCTTAGAGTAACTATTTAACTTAAAGTATTTCTAAAAGGCTTGCAGGATGTCATAAGTCAACATCCCCTTTCTGGCCACCTCTCCTTGCACTTCCCAGCTGTATGATTGCTCCTTGCTTTGCCAGGCAACAAAAAGACAGGTTTGGGTTATTGAGGTGAATGGTTAGCCAGTCATGGCTTTTATCTCTCATGGTCTTCTGTGAATTATCAAGAGCTTTGACAAGAGTCTAAACAACTATTTTTGTGGTGTAAGTTAACAAAATAAAACTGTAATTCTCTTATGAATAGCTTATGTCCACCTTTTTTGAATTTTCAGGTGATTATTTATGTATTTATGTTACTGAGAACATCTAGAACTTCTTGAAAGTAACTAAAGAAGATTATTTTCCAATTCTGATTTGAAAGTCAAGTGGAAGTTCCTCTGAAGTTCTTTGCTCAGCAGTCCTTTTGGTGCTTTCAGAGTTACTTTTGCCTTTGTTAGTTATTGTGGTGAGTGGGAATGTTACCTGTGTCACATCTTTGACTGGTATGAGCTAGATAGAAGCTGAACATCTGACTATTTTATTTTCTTATTTCACTGAAACCATACACATCAGGGATTGCACTGACATTTTTTGTTTGTTTCTTCCCTAAATACCTTTATTTTCCCTTGTATCTGTACTTACTCCTCAAGTAGGTGGACTGTGATAACTTAAAACTGGATTTGAAACTGGCATGTAGGTGACATTTTTCAACAAAATCCTTGAGAAAAAATGTAACTTTATTTCATTTTTTGATCAGAAGAAAGCAGTGCTCCTTTCTATACTATTATTTATCTTCTATTCCCCTTAAAATGTTAATGAGTCAGGGCTTATAAGTCTCCTCCAATCTTTGAGACAACTGGACTCCATTTTCTCAGCTCCAGCCTTTGTATTTCTGCCTGTGTTGTTGCAGGATCACATTCCTTCACATACTGCTCATCCAAATGCTAAGGCCAATCTTCAGCCTTTGTAATTTTTAGGGTGTCCTGACTTGAAAGGGACCCGTAAGGATCATCAAAGTCCAGCTCCTGGCCCTACTCAGGACACCTCAAAAATCTCATCATGTGTCTAGGACTTGAGCTTTTTCAGGCCTGGTGCAGTGTCCACTTCCCAGAGGAGTCTGCTCCAGACTAATTGTGTGGTTTGACACTGTAGAATATTATTTAATTTAAAGCTTTAATGTCAATCTTCATGTGTCAGACTTCATGTAGATATAATTCTTCAGTAAGTCAAGCAAAATTCATAAGAAATGGTGCCTGTTCAGCTGAACTCAAACACACCCCATAGTGGAGATGCTGTAAGGGCTTTTCAGAGGAGTGGGAACAAGTTTCAGACAATTTTGAGTGTTTTTATTTTTCTCCCTTTTTTGAGCAGAAATACTGTTATATTAATGTAATAAAACACCTGGCTAGCAACATTTTAAGGCTGCAGACCAGTAAAGCAGTGGACTAAAGATGTTTTTCAAGTCTTAAATATTAAAAATTTAGTTTTCTTCATACTTTGATAAAGAGTGAACTGATGGAGTGGCTGTCATAATGAAGGTGTACTGGGCAGGAGACAACAAAGTCATCTCTTGATTTTTCCCCTAATGTTTTCAAGAGTATACAGCAACAGGTTATAGCCAAGCACAAATAGATGGAATATGATGGCTTTTAAATAATGCTGAGCTCAAAAATGCCTTAAAAATCAGTGCAAACTCATTGATACACATGTAAAATAGCCCTGCATATGGGTAAAAAACTAATGCATGGTGTTTAGACATAGATACCTTAAAATAATAAATATCAAAAATATTGATATAACAGCAAAGCACAGCTTCTCTTTCATTTATAATAAACATTAGTATGTGAAATATTGGAGTCATTATCAAAATCACTGAAAGCAAAAATGTCTTTCAAGAAATAACATCTATATCCATTTAAAGCAAGCTTGAAGCTAAGCTGATAATGACATGGTTCTGTCAATTTAGGGGTTGAAATTGTTCTCCAAAAACTGATGTTTCAACATTCCTGGACAGAAAACATGCCCATGCATCAGTTCATAAACTTGTTCTCTTGCATGCCTGCACTTCTGCCATCTGTTAGTGTGGCATTTTGCCCACTCTAGGAAGGGGTTCGTTTTCTGCCATGTACAAATATCAACTTTCTTTCTAGAGAAACCCTGAAAAAATAATACAGCTGTTCTTTCTGGGGTTTTTCTTTCCATACTTTCCCTCATTTCAAGCTCTTCCTTTGTGTGCTTTCATGGGAGGGAGGATGGAGAGTTCAGGTCACTCTGGTCTTTTCTGAGCATCCAGTGTTCAGCTGCCTCTAGATTTCCAAGAATTCCACTGGTTGTTTGGATGGGGATTTTGGAGTTTAAACATAAACATGGCTTATCTTTACCTGGCCACAAATGTATGAGGCACAACCACTGTCCCTGTGCTTCCTGAAAGTCAGCTGACAATCTGTCCCTGCTAATGCACCCATCAGTGTATCTGAAAAAAACCCATGAGCTTTCTCCTGTAGAAACTCCCAGACAGATTTCTTCATCTTGGAATGATAATGAGACATATTCATGGTGGTTTGTTGAGCTCCCAAGCCTTGCTCTTAATACCCTGATTCTAGTTTCTCATGTGTAGCATGGGAAAGCTACACAAAGCAAATGGTTTTGTTCTAAACTTAAAATGTATTCCTGCGTTCTCTAAGTCACTGGCCCCACATTTGGTCATAAATGGTATGACTTCATGTGAAACAATTTCCAAGGCACTCATATGAAATTAAAAAATACAGCAGCCAGGTAGGTAACTAGCATATGGCTCACACAAGGTCTCTTGATCAGAGTGCTGAACTTACACTTGAATAAAGAAATGCAGAGAGGGACAGTAATTCACCTATAGAAAAGTGACATATACAAGAATAATTGCAGGATGTGTGCCATCACATGGGATAGTCACATGGAGGTTTCACAAGTGCCTGAGTGATCTGTGAGTGCAAGGGGAGCTGAGATGCCCTAGCAGGAATGGGCTCACAGGGAAATATCAGTCAGCTACAGAGCAGCTTTTGTTGCAAATTTAAATCTCAGTGGCATAATTTTCTTGTTTATCACAGAGGATCAGATTTGACTGATGACTTGTGGAGATTTCTTTGAGATCACTGACAGGTATGCTTAATTAGAGGCACAGATTCAGTGGAAACTGAGTGAGGAATGACTCCCTCTGTGTCAGTGAAATTCCTTTCTTTACATCAGCTGCATTTCACAAAGGGACTGGGAGAGAAATTGCATTATGGCACAGTGGTTGCACTGGAAGTTTCAGCCTCAGTTTTCATTTCCATTTCCAGGTAAATATAGCAAAGAATATTGTCAAACAATGGACTGAGAAAGTGGTCTTTATTTTAAAATATGATGGGAGTGTGTTGTGGCTTAAGCCCAGCGTGGTTGCAGACCAAGGAGTGGTTGGAACACGTACCAGACTAATTTGGATCTGTTTTTGAAACTGGCTAGAGTAAAAGTTTATGCCTGAGAAAAGGGGGCTGCTAGAAAAGGAGCTAAGGAGTATCCTGGGATTGTGACCATCTTGCAAGGCCTTCTCTCCCCTGCATATCCTTCCTTGCTTCTTTCCCACATTAAAGCTGCATGCCCATCCACCTGCCATCAGTCATCCTGCTACTCATGTCTGCTCTTGCCTTTTCCAGCTCCAGACTCATTCTTTCTGCCTGTCATTCCCACACCAACTCACCAGAGGTACAGCCTTTGCACATAGGGGAATTCTTATTTGCAGTTATTAATACAAAGTGCAGAAAGAGTAGCTGGTTCAATAACATATAACAGAAAAGCCCTTTTAAACTGGCTGGTTGCCGTAGCTATTTATACTAGCTGTGGTAAAGCTCAATAATCAATATATACCTCATAAAAAGTTTGTCAGAGAAGTGCAGATACTGTATATTTATTATAGTTGCAACTGATTAACCCTTAGTATCATCACAGTACTGTATATATTTACATTTGAAATTGTGTTATATATATTTATATGCATGTATATATTCTGCATGTAAACACACACATAGAAATGGCTTTGTGTTTGCAAAAGGTACATAAACAATCTACAGAGGATATGATCAGCTGATGCTGTGTTGTGGCCTTTTAAAACAACTGTTGGCTGCACTTGGAACAGCTTTTGGAAGCCCATTACACATAGAACACAATCTAAATAATTTATATTCTGTAAATAAAAAATATTTGGTATCGACTTGTGTGTTTACATATCTGGATAAACACATGCACATGTATCTATTTATAATTACATAATTATTTCCATCTACCCTTCCAAAGAGGTTTTCCAGAACCCTGTCAGTTGCCTTCTGCCATTTGGCTGGAGACCACATTCATCCATGGCCATTGTTTATATCAAGGCAGGAAACAATGTGTATGACAATGGCAAGAAATAATTCTCCAGAGTGCAGGGACAGGCTTTCTTGTGGGAAACAGGTACTGTCCATAAATTTCCAGAGGTCATTTTTGTGGGGGTGACTCGAAGTAGCCATTCCAAACTGCCAGCCCCTTGATTTCCCCCGTGCACAGCTGGAATGGGAACTTGACTGAGTAATGAGCAACTCCTTTAAAATACATCCAGTGGTCCAAACACATTGTAGGGTTTTTCATATGCTTGCATGTGGCAGGCATGAAATAATATCAGTGTTTTGTTTTTCCTCCTCTGGCTACATTTCATTTATATAAAAAAAACCCTGATAACACAGAGATCAAAGAAAAGACCTTCATGAGATTCACATGCTTCTCTCATTTTCATTTATGTTCCATCCAATGGGGTCCATCTGTATTTAAAATTTAGTCCTTACTTCCTTCTCAGTAAAATGTCACCCTGGTGAGTGTTATGTGAGTAACAATAAGGGTAATAAAGTGATTAAGGTCACATACTGAGAAGACCATGAATTGGAAAATGACAACTTGAGATGAAAAAACTAGATAGAAAAGAAACATAGGATGGACTGTGATCAGCCTATCAGTCTACCACTAGTGCAGCTAAGGAAGATGAAGGACCAGTTTTAAGACATGTAAAATGTGTTCTCTGAATAGTTGTTGTGTGAAAAAAAAAAAAAAAATCCTAAATTTTCTGTAGTAGACATAAAAATAATTTTAAGTTTGGATGAAAATAGCTTTTAGTACAATCTATTTTAATGCTTCAAGGATGATCAAAATACATAATGTTTTCAGATAAGTTTTTATTATTTTAACGTACAGAGCTAGTATAAATTTGGCCTTTATAGTGAGGGTGACTACATGTGTCTGCATTTTTCTGTCTTGGCAACAGTGAGAGTTACAAACCTCTGAGCTAGTTAAGGGCTATAATTCTGTTTCTGCTGCAAGAAGTTTCCATACTCTTATGAGAAATGGAAATATATGGGGTTCCACATTCTGCTTCCAGTTCCAATGGTGCTATGATATATCAATATAACTCTGTAAACCAAGAGAAAACTATACCTAGAAATATTTAGCAAGGATTATTGAGTAACTTCTTAGAATAGTTTTTCTGACACATTAAAATAAAAAAAAAATAAGAAAGAGCATGTTAAAGTATGTGGCTTTCTGTAAGGAAATTTTTCAGATTGCAATGACATTTTCAACTTATGGCTACAATGTGAAGAGATAAAAATCAGTGGATTATGACATATATTTACATGGGCCTTCTTTTGGAAGGGAACTTGTACTACTGTTACTTGCTAAATGTGTTTTCAAAATCAAGACTGAGAATCTTTTCAATGTGCTCCTTTTGAAGAATAGCTATATTATTGATTTTACATCATTTGAATATTTATAATATCTAAAGGAACAATAAACAAGAGTATATTACTGGAATGTGTTGTACACTGGTACCTGGTGGGCTTTAGAGAGTGAACACAAAAATTTTCATATTTGAATAGCCAGGAACACTGCCAAAGTACTCACTAAAATATCTAAATTAGATCATTCTTCTAAAATCCAGTATATTCTTCCACACAGAGTCATTCCCTCTTTCATTAATTTAACATTAATGATTTCATTAAGTCCAGAATGCTGAAACACGTTACAGAAGACAATTAACAGAAGAATACATTTTCTAAAGAATTTTTTTGATAGAAAATCCAAAGATTACCCAAAGAAGGATTGTTATCTATTGCTAGAAAAATAATTGGTCATTAGTATAGAATCTCACTACAGCTAAAAATATTCCAGTCACTATTTCAGTCATAAAGAACTAATCAATTTAGTTTCTTTTGCTTTAAATATGTTAGGCAGTCTGCATTCTGTAAGAATTTCCTGGATTTTGATGTAAAGAGAACTATCCCTTGAGGGTGTAAAGGGTATCTTCATCCCCTGGTCCAAGGGGTCGTTAGATTGAGCTAAAGAAAACCTGGGGCCAGTGTGAAATTTTCCACCAGCAGATATGGTGAGGCATCCTTTTCACCAGAAGCCTTGCCTGTAGAATGGGGACCTCCCTTCTCTTCCCAGGAATCTGTGGAAAAAATGTGTTGGGAAGGGTGTATCTCCTTCTCAGTTTCTAAAAACTAATATTTCTGGATATATTCTTTTATATAGATCATTATATCCTTAAACACAAGTATTTTCAGGATTATTATTAACCGTGTCCTTCCTGAGTACTTAGTGGTAATAAACCCTGAATTTTTGTGTTCTAGGAATTACCATTTAAAAATTATACCACCTCTTTTTGGTAGACCACATTTGACCTCAGAGAATTTATCTGTAAACCCTGCTAAATCTTTTTAGTTGAGGGAGTAAGACTATAAGACTAAAATGAAACAAAAGTTTGGCCTGCTTTCAGCAGCAACAATTTGTTTCTCTTATAAACAGGAAATATTTTCAAAGTTCCACTGTTCCAGGTTTCAGTCACGAAATAACGTAAAGAGGTTTCACTTGGACCTCGAAAATTGCAAATCTTTTGCTGTTAGGATTTCATGGGCTCAAGCCTAGATGTCAGCAGGTATTAAAGTGTCTGTCAACATAAGTACCTGAACATTTTAAAGGTTACTGTGTCCATATATAATTCCAATGTTTTTTTCTTTCCCCCTGGACAATATTAACAGCACATTATAACATAAGAAGTTCAAATACTACATTTTTTCAAACCATATGTGGCATATCTAAGATGGCACACCTGTTTGTGGGTTTCACTCAAATGATAACACAGTTGTGAGTTAATTCATGATAAAGGCATAGATGAGGACTTCAAGTCTTTTAACTTTAATGTACGCCTTTGCCACCAATCCACTGGAATAAAACAAAGCCTCACACTGTTGAATGGTAACTCCTGGAAAATGACTGAGCCTTTGGAACATTATTGTATATCCTTTGTTTGCATTTTCACTGCAGGGGTTTCTTTGTAATTTTGTAAGGCAGTGTATATCTTAAATTGACAGTGTCTGCATAGCAACAGTTTACAAGCCATGGTAATGCTGCAAGTCACCGGCGTCACTGTCCCCTAGGGCTCGTGAGTGGGACAGGGTTATCCTTTCATTTGGTGTTTGCTGGTTTTATTTTCAGAAGTACAGCACAATCTTTATTGTTTCTGTTTCATTTTGTTCTCTATCTTATCTGAAAGGCAGTTTTTCAAGATACCAGATGTCCGCATCCCCACTGGCAATTAACTAGAAAAATAAGGTCCTCTGTTCACATACCTGAACTGCATGACCCAAAAGAAAAAAGATGGGTATGGATGGAATTCTATGGACATTTATTTCAATCTGAATTCTGAAATCACCATATTTCCAGTAAATCAGTGTTGATTAGATTGATATGAGTGTACATTTAATTAAGAATGTACATAATTAAAAATCATAGTCAAGTTAATAATCTGTAATTAATCTCTCAGTAGCATGCTGAGAATTCACACAAGATAATTCTGACACTGAATAGCTGTAGACTTATGAAGTTCACATATTAGACTTTAGGCACTGTGTACTAAAACTTGAATATTTTAACTATTTGTATGTGCTGAGAGAATGACTGCAGATTTTTTCACCCATCTTTATTTCCTAAATGATGTTACTGTTCTGTTCCTGTGGAAGTTTTGAGGCTTAATGCTGTTGTATACAACCATAAATAAGAATCTTTGTAAAGTTAAGGCAGATTGCTGTGATAAGGAGTACTGTTCTGTGTAGAATAAAAAGGGAGGCTGGAAGCAGTCTAAAGAGAGTAACTGGTAGCAGTCAGCACACTGCAAGTGAGGGCTGGAGCTCTGTAGAACATGGGTGGTGACCCAAACACTCCAATCCTCATACCTGGCTCTGATTCTCAATGCTCTCAGATAGATAATTTAATATTCAATATAAGGTACAAAAGTAGGTGCTATCCTATGAACATCCACAAATGATAAGCTTGAAATAACAAAGCTTCTAAATATATTTTGGTTGTAGACCTAGAAAGGTTGGGAGAGGTTTTATGATGCATGTAGTGACAGGACAAGAGAGAATGGATTCAAAATTAAAGAAAGTAGGTCTAGATTAGATATTAGGAATAAATTCTTTCTGTGAGGGTGGTGAGGCCCTGGCACAGGTTTCCCAGAGTAGCTGTGGCTGCCCCATCCCTGGAAGTGTTCAAGACCAGGTTGGATGGGTCTGTGAGCAGCCTGGGCTAGTGCAAGGTGTTCCCCATCCATGGCATGGGGTTGGAATGGTGATCTTTAAAGGTGCCTTCCAGCCCAAACCATTCTATTATTCTGTGATCTGTTTGTAGTGCTCAGTGATGTTACTGACACTTCATAGTCCAGATGCCATAATGACTCACAGCTTTTCATCCCCCCAAAAAACACCCACCCTTAGCTAGCTGAAACCTCCCTGCCCTGAAAGACAATGACACATCCATGTGCCCACTTTCATTACAGAGATCAGCTGAACTATGGCTGTGTCCAGCTGCATAGAAAACTTATCATTAAAACTTGGGAAAATTATACATTTGCAATGAGTAGGGAACGTTGTTTTATACAATTTCAGCACTGGGGGAACTTCAGACCCATCTTTTCCTCTGTAGACTTCACACTGAATATGAATTCAGGACAGAGTTCTCGATGTGTTGGGTCCACAGTAAACATTTTCTGAAACTCCCTGGTAAACACCAGCCCACATTTGTGGGGTGCCAGACAGTGTCCGTGGTAAGAGCAGGAGAATGTGGGCACAGAGTCTGCACACTTTAGTGTGGCAGATAAACTGAAAACACCTCAGCTGACAGAAATGTAAGCTCCTATGGAAACAAAATATTGTCTTTAATGTGGGGAGGGTAAAAAAAAAAACCCTACAGCTATTAGAGCTGGGTGTTTACAAGTGTTGCTTTAATTACCCTCATAAGGTTTTTGGGTCCTATATTAAGGAGCATAAACACATCTAACCAAAACTCTTAGTAATTCCCTGTAATTTCAGAGACACTTCAGGCAAATGAGTTTTAAGTACTTGTTTCTATAGCAAACACACACATGGGATAATATCTAAGAACACTAATTTTCCTTTAGTTATCTTGGTTACACTTTGTATTTTGAAAGACCTGCCCACTCTGCATTGGTATTTCTGGTTTTGTATTCACAAATAGAATATTTTTTTTTCTATTTTCCTAGTGCTTTAAGTGCTGTAAAGTGGGTTTTTACCACTGGATTTCAAACATATTCCAAAATACCACTAAACTAAAGAGCATTCAGGTGATATAGGTAAATATAAAGCTTAAGTAGCTCATTCCATTCCTAATGAATGTCAAAATTCTCTCTAGATTTCAAAAACTCTAAAATGAGCTGATGGTTTATCTTAAGAAGAAACATAAAAATTTTCTACCCCCACTAAACCGCAGGTTCCGCTATAACATTATTTGTAAATACAATTAAATATGATAATCTTAGAGAAGACAAAGCTATCTGAGTGATTAATTTGTCATGTATTTATTTAGCAGTTTCTTTCTATCACTAAAGTGTGGAAGAAAGGACTTATTCAAAGCATGAAAGGTAATACATTTAAAAGTTTATTAAAACTTTTTATTTCAAGTAAATACCTAGCAAGCTTTAAAACTTCAGCACTATTGATTGCCAAGATATTAATTTATATTACAGTAGACTGTAAGCAAACAGATAATTTTACAGTCTTGCTTAGAAAGACCTTCAGAACAAGCAGTGGTCTTGAATATTTGTTATGAAGAAGCAAATAATTCATTTGGAGAGTTGCACTGTGGAGCACTGAGAAAGCTGTTTCTGTCTATCAAGTCCACTGATCAGACATGTTTTTCCAGGAGAGACTGAAACCCCAGAAAACGTAGAAATAATATTTTCATCTTTCATAGATTAAATAAAATCCCATAATAGTCAGTTATAACAAGTGTCTCCTTTTTTTTTTCACCTCCACTGTCCTGCATTTCTGGTGTTTTGAAATTCCTATTTTGCTTTGATTTCAGGCTCTTTTTTTTTCTTGTTGTTTCCTTGCCTGACTTTCCCTTCCACCTGCCAGGTTGCAGGGACACTATTGTGCTCTGTAATTTTGACTCCATTTCCACATTCCTCAGTTATTCTCAAAAGTCCAGACTGGTTAAAGGGTTAAAAAAACCTGCCCAAACTAGTTAGTTAATACCTGAATTAGACCCTTTTTCATATGCACACATGCAAAAACTTCCAAAACAGAAATCCAAAAAAACCAAAAACCACCACCCTCAAAAACAAAACTCAACAGAGCAACAATCCACAATCCTTTCTTTTCTTTCATTGAAGCTTCTGTGCTTTAAAGCCACATTGCCATCTGTCTGGGACTGAACTTGTGAACTTTCTGTAGGAGTTACTCCATGCCTCAAAGGCCAGGCATTATTTCAGTGACACCAACCTTGGGTATGTAAGCAACTCCAATACCTTAAAGCAAGAGCAGTGAATCTGTAATATAAATATAAATATAGTATTCAGAATTAGAGTTTGAATCTCTTATTTTTCTATAGACTTTCTGTGCAATGTTTTTTTTCCTTGCAGTCCTACTGGGATGAATTTGAGAAACCACAGAGTTTCTTAACTCTTACCAAGTTGTGGTTTCTTGCTTCTGGCCCTTGAGAATTCTTTCCTTCCTCACATCATCACTGGACATTGCCCACTGGTAGCCACAGCTCTTGGGAAGCATTTCTAAGGAGGGAGTATGTTACAAACACATTGTTAATTACTGATGTATTAATGGCACAACACAACAAAGGCAGTGCTCAGTTTCTGCTGGGATTTCAGTTCTGTTTCCAGGTAGTGCAAAAGACACACAAAATGGAAAGAAGCTGTCTGAATATTAACACTTGTTCTTTTGGTACCATAAAAAATAATTTAAAGTTATGAGTCAGAGAAATTAAACCTTCATATGGATTGTAAACTGGAGCAGAAATCCAATAAAATACCATGTCTTTCCTGCTGTTTGATAAATTAGAAGTTTACATTTCCACACATGAATGTAATCTGCCAAATAAAATTACTTTACCTGCTGTCAAATATTTTGCTTATCTGTAAATACTGAGTTTTTCCATAAATCTGCTAAATCTGGCTTCTCTCAAGCTATTGAATATGTTTATTTTAGGCCAATACTTGCTGTGAAAACACATTATCGGGCTCAACACAAACTTTGGTAACTACTTTCTGAGCAAAATGTATGATGTAGTAGCTCATATTGATTGTAAACAACTCTAAAATGTAGTTAAACCTATTCTTTCTTAATAAAGTAATTTTACCAATAACAAGGTTGTCTAATATTTTTCCAGCTTGTGGATTTTTTAAATGTTGGTTCTTTGGTAGCTCATTTGTTCTCATGGCAATAGGCACAATTTTCTTAATTATTTTTGCAGATCCCTAAATCCAAAGTCCCCAAGGAATGGAAACCACAGCATCCTATTAAACCAAGTACCTATTACTAATTTGTTGGCATTTTTAATCACCTTTCTTTAGAGGTCAGGGTGTTTGATGAGCTGTCTGCTGTAGGTTTGGATATGCACATGAATCCTTTTTCAAGCTGGCAGATTTCCCTCCTCATGCCTGAGAACTGAGAGAACAGACAGGTGCTTTGTGAGTGGACTCCTTTTATCACCACAGAAACAACCTCCTCTAGAAAAAGCATTTAAAAAAAAATGTTTAACATCTGAATTATTTGTACACCAGGCTTTGTGTCTGTTGTGAGCCTCGTTTCTGTTTGTTTGTTTTTTTTAAAGGACACTACTCAGCTTTCCTAGTCACTGTTTTCTGGCATAGTTTTCTATACAGCCTGAAGATATATCGTGAGCTTGTGGTGTGCCAGAGTAATATCACACCTTTGAATAAATTAAAACAAGGATGCCTACTTGAGCTTTAATTAGAAATGTCTTCTTCAGGGCACAGTTTAAAAATATTCTGTAGTGCACAGGTTGTGTTTCATGCAGTGTGCACATCTGTTTGGGTGTGCAAGGAAAATCTATTTGCATTTTTATATCAGTATCAGCACCCTTAAAAGTAGAATCAAAACCTCTGGGATTTTGTTAAACACAGAACAAGTAGCATACCTATATATCCTTCTACAAAGGTGTTCTTAACAATAGCTGCTCTTATCCCCATAAATATTACTTCTTCAACCTCCAGAAAACTAACACTTCTCTTAATTTATATTTATTTAGCATCTCAGGTGGTAGCTCCAAATTATACAAGTAGCAATTCAGTCTTTGTGTTCATATTAAAATGTGTACATTTGGGATCTATTTGCTGTAGATAAAACCCTTTTAAAAATAAGTATTCTAGATCAAATATTTACAAGTTGGTTTTTGATTTTTTAGTAAAAACTGAAGTATGTCTCAGTCAAAATCTTATGGTCAGCGTCAGAGTTTGACTAATTCTGAATAATAACACACAGAATCATAGAATGTTAAGGGTTTGGAATGGATCTGAATGGTCATCCAGTCCCAAACCCCCTGCCATGGGAAAGGACACTTCCCTTCAGACCAGGTTTTTAAGAATATTCCCATTTTGGTGTCAACATGAAAATGGATGTATGCAATCTCTCACGATGCACATGGTTATTACTGAATATTATTGAATTAAGCTGGCACTTGTATGAAATAGCTGGCAAGGCCACAGATTGCAGCTGTGTTGCCTTTTGGATAGGTTTAGGTTCTTTACTTTTCATATTTTTGTCCAGCAAAACACACTCTCTTTAGTTTTTGAAAATCTTTGGGGCACAGTGTGAAACCACTTACTCATGGGGTGAAAGGGCTTTTTTAATGGACAGCAAAAGCTCACAGAATGAGAATGGTGCTGGTCTGCCTTGTGAGTCATAAAAAGCAAGAAACTGTAAATGGTGCATAACTTTTTAATGAGTAAATCCTAAGAATAAACTTCTAATATATAACAAGGAAGGCCAAATTTCACTTTAAGTCCTTTATGCATTTTATTTTATAACTTTTTTCAGTATAACAATCAAAGATGTTTCATAATTGCAAAATGCAGTTATCTTACTAGTTTAATTGTGTATTTAGTCCATTCCACCGCTGTGCAGAATAAAACATTGAACATCTCCCCTAAAGAATGTTTATTGCAGCAATATTTCCAACCAGATGCAACAGAGCAAGCTAGCAAGCCTGAAATGAATTGACCACAGGCCTCATGCAAGGGATTTTCCTAATTTAATGCCATATGCAGTGTGCTCTTTTAAGGCAATATTTTGAGCCATTTCCACTAAAGAAAGTTTAGGGCCTTTAATTCAGATGCTACATTTAAGAAAAATACATTTTGAGTTCATCAAAAACACTTCTCTCATCTAAAAAGAGTCTTCCAGACCATTTCTGATACACAGGAGGAATACTATAATTGTAACTTTGAAAAATTCATATTTTTTCAATACACAGTTGTCCAGGAAATATTACTGAAAATGTTTATTTTGAGAAGTTTGTGTATAACCACTCTCTAGGTGTATGCATTACTCAAGATTGTATGTCCCCATGCACTTAGCTCAAGGCCATGGTACTAGGATACAGAAAGTAGATTTTGTGTTTCAAAAAAAATTACAGGGAAAAATGGAACATGAATGTAAACCCACTGTAAACTTGCTACAACAACTGTCTTGAAAGGAACTTATTGAATGGTTGTAACAAAGATAACAAAATAACGTGGCTTTTAAATTAATAGGATAATTTTATTTCAATGTACTTATTAAAATGCTCTCAGAAAGCCAACAAATAATGTTTTTTTCTCTGACTTAGATGTGGATTCACCCCTAATATTGCTAGAAAGGATGGACACAAGATGTTGGAGCTTGAAACACAACAAGTTGTCTTGGACTTGAAAATATGGGTTAATGGATGACCACTATAGAAGAGGTGGGGTGTGGAAGTGGGGATTGTATCAACAGCAATCATCATTCCATTTGGAATTAGTGTTCATCACTGCCTCAGTGATTCTTTTTTTGGTTTCACTATTCTCAGGTAATCAGGAGAATGAAGTTCAGAGCTTTGTTTTCAGTGATGTGCTGGGAAATATTACTAGGACATGTATTGTGCTTTAGCTCATGCATCATCCTTTACAAAGGAAACATTAATGTATCTGTATAAATTAATCAAGTGGACTCCTCTGTGCACCATAATTCCTTATGTTTGAGGGAGAACAAGGAATTGTGAAAGGACTTGCATCAAGTTTTTCAAGCAGAATGCATGTGCTTTCTATTTTACAGTGTGCATAGGGGGGGCTACCTCTCTGGCAGGTTTTTTAGGTTGTATCTTCTTTTAAATAAAGTATTCTGATGAATGAAAAGTTATGTATCCATTTATGGGGAGAAAAGAAGTTGCTAATAATTAATAAATAATTTATTTAGATGAAACATCTCTTACATAATTAAGAAAACCCAAAAAGTTAACTGGTTGATATAAAAACTTTTGAATGTACTCACGGATTCGAAAATTTCATGTCTGATTAAGGTGGGAATTCATCCATGTGATTTTAAAACAATTATTTAGAAGTCATTAATTTTAAAATAATTATCCTGACTGGTTTTTAATTAATTATCTTAAGTGGTGCAAGCCATCCAAGGAAGATTTGTGGTGTGTGTAGCAGATGGCATCTGGTTTTTGTGTTCAGGATACAGTGGTTGCTGTGCACTAAGGGTGGCTGGCTGCACAGCCAGGAGGAAAACAGGTTGCTTCACTGGCCCTGGCTGTTCTGTGCCACCTCAGGTGAAACAGCTGCAGGGAAAAGGATTTTTCCTCTCTCCTGAGAGCCTTAAGGTGTACAGGAAAAGCATTGAGGCATTTCAGGTGATATTATATTGCTCCATTATTTAGCTAGATTTCTAAGTTTGCCTTCTTAAAATATTTAGGGGAAAAAAAAAATAGGGATGTTCCAGTAATGGTTTTAATGATGGTGAAAGAACAAGAATATGCAGTGTTATGGTAACATATGTTGTTATGTACTGCCATTTGATTGGAAACTTTTGGCCAGGTCCCCTTTCTGGAAAAAAGGAAAAAAAAACTTCCAAGCGGCCCTGAAATATTGGTTGACCCTCATGCAAAAACTTCTTAATCCCTGAAGTATCTTTCTTGTTCTCATTAATCCACTGCCTTCCCCTCTAATGGACAGTGCTGGCTGCTTGGGCTGAAGGAACAAATCCTGCTGCTCCTGCTGCTTTTTTCCTTTTTCTCTGTTTTTCCAAGAGCTTGTGGGCAGTGTCCCAAGTTCAAATGTCTGAGCACTACAGCTTGTTATCCAAAAGTTATTGACAAACTCTAAGATCACAGCAGTGTGACTGGTGGCAGAGTTAATGGGATTCCTTTGAAAGACAAAGGTTCAAAGAGCCTTTAGACAGACACATTTTGGCCAGGATGTGACAAGGCTTGATAACAGCAAACACCCACCTGAAGAGTGCAAACACGAGAAAAGAGAGGAAATTTCATGTTAGAGCATGTTAGTTAATGGTAATAATGACATGAGATTAAGCAGTTATAACTCCTTAATGAGTACCCTTGGATAATTAAATTTGGTGACATACAGAGCTCCCTCTGAAGGAGAGTGTGGATGGTGCTTGCAGGTCATTATCTGAAATTTGGTGGTGCTGTAGGAAGCCCTTTGCTGGCTGGGAGCTGGGCAGGATGCCTCACTTTCTGCTTTCTAGCACTGGCATCCTGTTCTTCCATGGCATTTGTTGAAGATAAAAACTACAGCCTGTGTAATTTATTAAGTAAATGTGTTAAAAATGTCAGGGATGTTGTATGTGCAGAGAAGGAAGAGGGTGATAATTTCAAAGTTCAGCTTTGTGACTTTGTAAATCCACTGAGATTTGTGTTTCTGTACATATAATGGGTGTGTGAAGTACATTGTGCCAGTGCTTATTGGTCTGATGGATGACTGACATTATTATTCATTACTCCCCTTATGGGTGAGGCTGCCAGACAGATTTTACTAATCCAAGAAATTTTACAAAGCTTTTCTTGGAATGATCACTCTACAAGTTTTAGAAATCTGTTTATGGCAGAAGGCACTAGACTTGCAGCCATCAATAGCTACAACTACAAAAATACCCCAAACCAACCAAATTTTTTGCTTTTTTGCAGTTCCCTGTTCCGATTTCACGGGTTTTTGTGAAGGTGTGATTCAGCATTATGTTGCTGCATTCCACAGTTCAGTTTGTATTAGTTTTTCCTAATGTGGTGATGAATGTGAGGCTGTCCAGGTCTATAGAACAGCTCTGTCATATGGGGCCTGGTTTTTGACTCTCAAAATTGGAGGTGGTGGTTGAACTTGGAAATTACTGGTTGGATCTTTCTAATGAAGTGATTTTCAGTATCCACATGTTAAAAGTATGTTTTCAGACTATAAATAACCTATATAGCCCTTCATTGAGGAGACAGATTTTCCCTGAACAAAACCATATTAGTGAGAGTTTTTGCCCATGTACTGAAGAGGAAAAATCTCTCCCACTATGTGTATAATGCCAATTACAAATTACTAGAAAGAGATGCACAAATTTTCCAAGGTAAATGTTTCTCAAAAATGAGTGTAAGGTAGTTATTAATTTAAATTAGGAAAGTTGAATGTTTCTTGTCAGAAGTAAGGTGTTTTTTTTTTAAATAAATTAATCACATTACAAAAAAATAACCCTGAAAATAAAACAAGATCGCCCCTCCCTCCAAAATAACAAAAAAAATCAAAACCCTCTAGTGGTGGATGCACAATTAACCACATTTTTTTGGTCTAGCAAAGATCAGGTCAAAGGTGTAAGTGACTGAAATAAAGAAGAAACACTATAGAAAACTTCCAGAAAATTGTAAACAGTGGTATATGTTATATTCTTAATATTTTTGTAGAAGAAGTATATAGTATTAGGTGATCCGGAGGTTTGAAAGAGGGCATGTTCTTCAGAGCTCCAACATGTGTAGTTTCTGTAGGATTTCAACACAAGTGCAATATTGTACTCCAGTACAACTCCCATTCCAGTGTGAGCATAAGAACAACATTAGATCCAAGTCAGCTCCTTGACCTTGAGTGTGGCAGTGCCAGTGGGGAGCTGCAGACTCCTTAGTGGCCTTAAACAAGGGACAATAAATGGCAGCTGCAAACTCTTGACAGTTCAAATGTCTCTCTCCTCTGTGACTTCCAGAATTATTTGGTTTGGCTTCATTTTTTATATTCTGCTGTGATGAAGATGTGTAGGACAATCATATAAAAGTAAGTTTCAAAACAGAAGCAGTTGCCTCTATTGAAGCAACTCAGCAACTTCCCTTCCAATGGATATATTCCAACTTTAAGTAGTACTAACTGAAGCAAAAAAAGAAGAACTGTCAAAACTGAGTCAAAACTGAAGGACTTCTGGTGTTGTACTAGTACTCACATCCAGTGTTTTATTTATTGTTTCAGCTGGTACAAGGACATGTCAAATCATGTGAGCAGATGAGAGAAGGTGAAGAAACCTAGTGCTGTATCCTTGCAAGCAGTGCAGGATAATCCAGGTCTCAATTTAATTATTCCCCATTGATGGCATAAATTACTCAGGGAAAATGCATTATTCACTAAGGAGATCTAATAATTAGAGAGGCATGTGCACTATGTTTGGGGGGTTTTTTGATTATTATATAAAGAAATATAAGATGGTCAAAAATATATCTGTCTTATAATACATCTCTAAAACTTGCTGTAATGCAGCTCTGTCTTACAAACTGACTTGATCTAAAGTGTATTA